>NC_051156.1:228126817-228286816 GCF_013339745.2 Dermacentor silvarum
TCACATTCACCACCAAGGAGGTACCGAGGACAATCAAATGCCTAGGTGCCATCCTGAACTGTTACTTGTACAAGAAAAAGTACGACGTATGCTATAAGTGCGGAGACTTGGGACACCGATCCGATGTGTGCGAGAGCAAGGAGGAGAAGTGCAGGGGCTGCGGCATCCCCAACCCAACCGAGGGACACGACTGCAACCCCACCTGCAAGCAGTGCGGCCAGCCTCACCTAACCGGCGACAAAACCTGCAAGGAGATCTTCAGAACCCCATACATCGTTAAGAAACGCCAATGGGAGAAGCTCCAGCAACAGGAGGAGGAGGAGAAGCTATCAGAACATCGGAACAGGCGGAACGAGAGCAAGACGCGGGCCCCGAGCAAGGAGCGACTCCGGTCCACATCCTTCCCAAGGCTACCACAGCAGGCCACCACCAACCCGCCCAAGAAGCAAGGGGCACAGCAGGCCACCACCACCCCACCCAAGAAGCAAGTGGCACCACCCACCAAAAAGGTAGGCTGGGAAGCGGGGAATTCCCATGACTCAGACATAGTGAGGGAGCTCAAAGAACAAATGAAGCAACAACACGAAATGATGAAACAGCAACGGGAGCAATGGAAGCTTTACCAGGAACAAACACAAGCTCAGATGCAGGAGCTCCGTAATCACGTTATCGAGCTGCAAAGGGAGAACAATGAGCTCAAAGCTCGACTCAGACAACCGGAAGCGTATCAGGAGGCCATGGACGATAAGTCATCCGAAACAGAGGCGGCTGCACCGCCAAAGAAAAAGCGAGTTAAAAAGATCGATTCAGGCCTTAAGGAGGCCGAAGGCAGGGTAGACAAACTTGAGGTAGACATGCAGCAACTCAAAGAGGTAGTACAACAGGTGGCCATAGCTACCCAGCGTAACGCGGAGAGGATAGACCAACTCTCAGCCCAGCTCAGCCAACTAGTCACCCCAATGGGAACTAGAATGGGCCAACTGGCAGAACAGCAAAAGCAAATCCTTCTGAGGTTGAATCATGGCCAGATTCAACACTAGGGCGAACGAACACAATATGGCATTGGAACTGTAGGGGCTTCACAAAAAAAAAAAAAAAAAGAAAAAGAAACGTTCTCCAAGCCTACCTTGCGGGACGCGATGGTCCCGACATCATCGCGCTGCAAGAGTGTGGAAAAAACGCTAAACTGAGTGGATACAAAACGTACCCAAGCCGGTCGCCAAACACTCAGACTGCTACCCTGGTGAAGAGAAATATCACCGTCATGCAGCATGATGTAGGATGCACGCAGATTGACTACGTGTTAACGGAAATTATACCACAGAGGAGGAAAGAACGCGGCCTGCTAGTCCTGAACGTCTACAGCTCCCCTAAACTAAGAAGAGACTGTGGCTTCAGGGAGCTCTTTGCCAAAGCGCAATCACTGGCACAAGGGCAGCGGCGTCTTGTAATAGTAGGAGATTTTAATGCGCCACACCAAGCATGGGGATACAACCACTCCCAAATAAAGGGGAGGGAATTATGGGACGCCATGATACAGTGCAATTTAATACTCCTCAACGATCCACTCGCACCGACCAGGCAGGGGAACAGCGTGTCATACGACACCACCCCCGACCTGGCCATGATCGGAGCGGACGTTGAGGCTACATGGCACAACACGAACGAAAACCTAGGCAGGTGATCACAGAATTGTAGAGATCGTTGTCCAAAATGGAGTCAAAATCAAACGTGTGAGGAAAACACTCAAATCCATCAATTGGCAGTCCTTCCGCGACAACGGAGGGGGTTGTGGGGAGATCACCGACATAGCTGAATGGACCAATGGCATCAAGCAGGCGTGCAAAGAGGCTGAGGAGGAAATAGAATTAGATGAGGAACAAGACTGGGTTGATAGCCACATGAGACAACTGTGGCAAAAGAAAAAAAAAGGCAGAAACCGAGCTCGCACAAAAAAGGGGCAACCGTAACCTGAGAAGAAGAATAGCAGCTCTCAACAAGGAAATTGAGAGCCATGCCCAAACATTAAACAGACAACACTGGAATGACATTTGCGATAGACTAGACGAGCAATTAAGCTCCGTCACCTCCTGGAAACTACTGAGACACCTCCTGGACCCAGACAACACCAAAGCTGAGACCAGGAAAAAAATGCAAATACTAACACGCAATTTCCAGGGGTCGGAGGAGGATATGATCAACCAGATAAAAGAGAGGTACATAGGGGAAACAAACACCAAAACATTCCCCCACTATAGTGGCGAAAACAACGAGGAGCTCGACCAACCAATCACTATAAGAGAGGTCCAAGCTGCCTTAAACAAGCTCAGAGGAAAAACCGCGGCTGGCCCAGATGGGGTCAACAACAAGATGCTTAGAAACCTCGATGACTACTTCCTCCAACAACTAACGGCATTCATGCAAAAATGTTGGGAGCGGGGGGAGATACCCGGGGAATGGAAGAAAGCAAATCTAGTCCTCATTCCCAAACCAGGAAAAGAACTCAAACTAGAGAACCTTAGGCCAATATCGTTAACCTCCTGTGTAGGCAAGCTCATGGAGCACGTCATACAGAACAGGCTAAACGGATACTTGGAAAGTAAGGAACTCTATCCAGACAGCATGGTTGGATTCAGACAACAACTATCCACAAACGACGTCATGCTACAACTCAAAGAACAAGTATTGGAAAGGAAGACTAGCGACTGGAGAGTCATAGTGGGACTGGACGTCAGCAAAGCGTTTGACAACGTAAAACATCAAGCGATCCTGTCACACCTCAATCACCTGAATGTAGGCAGCAAGCTATACAACTATATTAAAAGCTTCCTCATGGACCGAACAGTGAACATAGAAATCGGGGGCACAATCAGAGACAACATTAGGCTGGGCAACAAGGGAACACCACAGGGATCGGTGCTATCCCCTACTCTTTTTAACATTGCAATGATCGGGCTGCCAGAAAGACTCAGAAAGCTAGAGGGCCTCTGCCACACTCTCTACGCGCTGATGACCTCACTCTTTGGGTCGACAGAGGGGGGAAGCGATAGCCAAATAGAAGACACCCTACAAAGGGCAATCTGGGAAACGGAAAGCTATCTGAGACCCATAGGGCTAAAATGCTCGCCGGAAAAATCGGAGATGCTAATCATGAGCAAGCAGCACGTCAATATCCAGCTCCTGGTCAACAACACCCCTGTCCCAAGGGTGGACAAGATCAGGATACTGGGTATGTGGATACAAGAAAATGGGAGAAACACTGAAACAATAAACAGACTAGAAGCCACGACCAACCAAACTTGCAGGCTCCTCAAGAGGATAGCAAACAAAAACGCGGGGATGAAGGAGGCGAACCTACTTAGGCTTGTCCACTCTTTCATCATTAGCAGAATCACCTACGCTATCCCGTACTTAAAAACAACTAAAGCAGAGAGAGACAAGGTAGACATCCTCATCAGGAAAGGTGTCAAAACCGCCCTAGGTTTACCAGCGTGCACATCAACCGAGACGATCCTCAACCTAGGAGTTTCAAACACCCTAGAGGAAATGTGCGAGGCGAAACTCACGGCACAATATGTCAGACTAACCGGCAGCAAAACGGGCAGATCCATTCTTAGGAAACTGGGCTACCGGAATCCAGAATCGCGAGAGGGGATAACCGCCATCCCCAAAGAAATTGCCAACAGGTTAAGAATACCCCCCATCCCAAGAAACATGCACCCAATATACAATGACGAACGCAGGAGAAGCAGAGTCCAAAGACTCCAAAGCTCCCTCCTCCAAAAACAAGGAGTAGTGTACACCGATGCGGCAGAGTACCCAGAAGGGCACTACGCTGCAGTAGTAGTGAGCGACAAAGGCGAGCTAATCTCGAGCTGTAGCGTGAGACACTCTTCACCAGAGGAGGCAGAGATGGCGGCGATTGCCCTGGCAATCATAAACCCATCAACCAGAATAATCATCACCGATTCCAAAACTGCAATCAAAGCCTATGACACTGGTAAGGTGTCCAAAGAGGCCGCCAAAATTCTGCAAGCAGGCAAGGAGAACGTACCCAATGACCTAATTAGAATAATACGGGCGCCCGCTCATAGTGGACTCACAGGGAACGAGATCGCCAACGAGGTCGCCCGAGGACTTACAACACACCGGGCCCCAGCGCAGGCATACTACTCCCTGTCCAAAAAGCGAGACTTAACCACATACAGAGAAATTCTACAAGACTATAAAATGGGCTGGAGAACCCGTCCTCCTCCCCATAGATCTCTCACAAAGAAGGAAGAAGTAATCTGGCGAAAACTGCAGACGGGTACATTCCCAAACCCGTATATCCTACACAAATGGCATCCTGAGGTGCACTCTTTGAAATGCAAAAACTGTGAAGGCATAGCGACCCTAAATCACATGCTCTGGGCTTGCCCAGCGCTAAACGGTCTACATGAGAACAAAGAGTCATGGGAATCCTCCCTTCATAGCCAGGAAGAACATGCCCAAAAACAAGCCATCTGTCAAGCCCAGGCCGCCGCCGGAAGCCAACTGATTCCGGCCGATGACTAGGGGGGAGGTAGACGGTGAAAGGGGGAGCTGAGTCTCACCCCGATCACCCATACTCTCTGACGGGTGCAAATAAAGTGCTTTGTCTCTCTCTTCTCTCGTAAACTTTCCACTAGTGCTTGTGTAAGTGAAACATTAATGGTTCCGTTCTCGAGGAAGTGACTACTTACAAATACTTACGAGTCCACGTTAAGTCTAGGCTGTCTAGAAAACCACAAATTAATTATGTTGTTAATAATGCGAACCGTGTGCTTGAATACCTGCACCGTAACTTTTCAGTGGCCCCTTCTTCTCTTAAGCTTCTCCTTTATAAAACTTTCGTTTGTTCCAAGCTAGAATAAGCATCAGTTGTGTGGAATCCATTTACTGAAAGTCTTACTAGTCGCCTTGAAGCTGTACAGAATCGTAGCGCATGTTTCGTTTTCTCTAACCACTCCCGTCTTTCCAGCGTTTCATCTATGAAAACAGCGTTACGGTTTCCATCGCGTTCTTCACGTTAAGAAATTGCACGTCTCGCCTTATTTCATATGATTTATTACCATAACCCTCGTCTTAAGCAAGAGTTACTTTCCCATCCTGAATCCCGGCCACAGCGGCCGCATTTCGATGGAGGCGAAATGCGAAAACACCCGTGTACTTAGATTTAGGTGTACGTTAAAGAACTCCAGGTGGTCCAAATTTCCGGAGTCCCCCACTACGGTGTGCCTCATAATCAGATCGTGGTTATGGCACATAAAACCCCCTAATTTAATTAATTTAATTTCATTCATATCATCACATATCGACCATCGTCATAAAGTGTTTGTTGCTCGTTGCAATACTAACCACCACTTTCGTTGTTTCATTCCTCAAACTTGTAATGCTTGGAATCACTTTCCCACCTCCATTGTATGTATAACGGATCCCAGTGATGTTAAAGTGTGTTTGAAGAACATGTTACCTGATATTTGCATTTTGTTGTATTTGTTGTTCCCGCTCCCCTCTGTAATGCCCTACGGGCCCTGAAGGTATTCAAATAAATAAATAAATAAATAAATAAATAAATAAATAAATAAATAAATAAATAAATAAATAAATAAATAAATAAATAAATAAATAATAAATAAATAAATAAATAAATAAATAAATAAATAAATAAATAAATAAATAAATAAATAAATAATCAGGATAGCGAATTATGACAGCGAAGCGATGCTTACGAGAGTCCACTCCCTGAACCATGATGATCTCGATGAAGCGATCCTATTGGCGATGTTGGCACCGTAGTACGCGTTCCTTTCTGGGCGCTCTGCGACTTGTCTCATCTAGTTGCGGTTGGAGCCGCAGTTGCTTGCGAGAGCGCGCGACGAAATGCGTCATGTCATCTACGCATGACGTAATGGGTGAAGACCCTTTTATCCGCGCTGTGGCAGCAGTATGTTCGGGACCCCAGAAAAGTTGCGGTCATGCATTTTTGACAGTCAAGTTAGTCGAAGAAATAGAAGTGTTTTCCCCCATAGTATACCATAGGCAGATGGTCTTTATATGTTCAGATATAAGGAACGTGCCCCATGCGTCGAGTTCATGTATGCAGCTTTCATATTGTACGTAACAGTAAACCTCACTGAACAAATATTCTAGCTGTTCATTAAAAAATTGGAGGACGCTTAAGCTTCGCCTTTATAAGTGGAACGCGATAGCGTTATCGGGCTCCGTTTCCATCACATTTTTCTTTATGAGTAGGCTTCACTGCAACGCACCACGTGGGAAAGCCAGCTTACATAAACGAAGCTTACACTGATCCCCCTTATAGTCGGCTTCACTTTTGAACACAAAGGCATTGCTGGGAAGACCTTATATCAAAATGTGAAGGCCCTATAGGACCTTGCCCTTGAATCTCACAGTTTCTCTATTCGCGCGTGAAACTTTTGCACCTTTTAGCTCTTCATGGCCAAGTCATCGAGCCATATTCGTCGCACGCTTGTCTAATTTATTGTCAGGTCCTTGCCCATTTGGCGCATGCCTTGCTGTGTTTTGCGTTAGTTCTGTTCTCGAACCCGTTTCACCTTTTTCTCATCGACAGCAGAGAGACAGCGCCCTCCCCCTTTTCTGGTATTCAATTTCCCAAGTTCAAGGAAAGCGATTGATGACGTAATACACGGTAGACAACGGCACACGAAGCCTCTTCAAGATCACAGAAGCCGGGACGCCGCTCCTGGCAAGATCGAAAATTGCTGCGCAATGCGATGCCACTATTTTTCTGAAAAACTGAAATCGGTAAGTCTCATTTATTGCGCAAAACAGAAAGGGCACATAATAAAGAAACCACAGACAGAAAAATTATCTGCAGAAGAGATGTAATTTTTTTATCAGTAGCCCCTCCCCTGTCGAGGAAATTGGGGTAAGCGAATCTTGTCGTGTGTTTCTTCGGTATTCGTCCGAACGAATTGCACTGACGAGTACCGTGTTGTGCTCGAACCACAACCGGTCACACGCACTGCAGCTGGCTCCGAAGTTCCGGTTAAGAATCTCGCGTTGAAACCTGGCCGTCACACTGGGGAAGTTGACGTTAGCGTTGCCGAGGCGTGCACCACCGTTTTCGGGTTACTTGATGGCAAGACGACGCTGTCGTGTGGCCTCAATATTGCGCTCCCGCAACTCGGAGTCGGTGGTTCTTCGCTGACGTTTCGCCTCGGCTTTGGAAGCCCTCACTCTAGAATCGGAACGTCGACGACGAGCCCTTTCCCGAGCGCGTTCATTGTGACCGGATTTCCATGAAATTGCTTCAAAATTAAATCTGTCCGTTACGTAAGACAATGAATGGCTCATACCCCCTTAAGCAATGGCTAATACCCCCGTAAACGCGGCCTCCCCATTATGATGACAAAGGAGAAGTGAAATTATTCGCTGGAATGATTAATGTGCTTAGCCTCATTCCAGCGAAGAATTTCACTTCTCTTTTATGCCCGAGGTTTCGTCAGCCGGGGGGTGGAAGGCCTCGACCTGGGTTCAGCTAGGGATCGCATGGTGACATTCCATGAAATTACTATGCACTACCGCGAAGCTAGACAAAAATACCCCCCTCCGCATAAATCACTGAATAAACTGCAACAGGTAACCTGGAGACAGTTGCAGACTGGCTCATTTGCCAACCCGTACAAGTATTCACTAATATATCCGGGATGCTTCTCACCTAAATGCAAGAACTGCGACGCCTATAAAGCGGACTTGACACATATAATGAGCGACTGCCCCGGGCTCAAACCTAGGGCGGAACTCGAGCTTAATAACACTTCGGACTGGGAGGTAGCGGTGTCCAGCTCGGATCCCGCTGTCCAGCTGCGGACCGTCAATTGGGCTTTGGAGGTCGCCGAAAGTCAAGGGCTTACGGCCACCTCACGCCGCCTAGCAGAAGAAACCCAGTAATTTAAATTACTCTGCATCTGACGAAAATAAAGTTTTCCCTCCTCCTCCTCGCTGGAATGATTAGCGGCAACGCAGCGAACTGTGGAAGACAGCAACGACGACGAACGCGGGAGCAGTGGCACGAGCGCGTGCCGAGCGCGAGTACGAACCGCTTGCTTCAACCACGGCCGCTAGATAATTTTTTTTATTGCGATAGCAATTATATGGACACTTCAACCGGATTTCTGCCGTCGTCGTCGCCGTGAGGTTCCGTATAAAGTCCAAGGGCGATAAAATCGTCTCCGCGCGCCGTTTGCGCGAGCGAAAGCGCGCGGGGGACGCGCGCTATCACGGAGAGCGAACGCACGGCGGAAAGCAAACGCGACCGTCGCGCAAAGGCCGTGGGGTTATGGGAGGGAGGGAAGCGGGCCGACGCTGTGCTCCGGCACCAAGGCGTATCTTGCAACCGGGCGTAAGGGGAACTTGCCACTCAATCTCCCACGCGAAAGCAAGAAAGCGGGAAGGCAGCGCGGGAGAGAGAGGGGGGGGGGGCGCAGCTTCTACTCTGCCAACAACCGCGCTCGTACTTTGCCCGCGGCTGTGGCGGTCGCCCGCACCGTCTGTTATCTCCACACGGCTTTGACCTTTGTATGCGCTGTGCATTCGCCGCTCAGTTTCCGTTGCAGTGATAGACCGCACGAACCTTCGCCCGCTGCGGCGGCTGCGCTTGCTGCCAGCGTTTTGACAGTCGTTGTCTGCGGTCATTCAGTGTGATTATTCATGTTTGCTTGTGCGCGCTGACACCACGTTTGTTAATTCAGTTAATAAGCGAATGTGTCCAAGTTTATGCAGCCGATAAAACTACTATCCCTACTCCGAATAGCTCTCTACTAATTTGCTATCGCAATTGATGCTTCGCCTTTCGGGCGAAACTGCGACATTTTTTTTTATCCAGCGGCCGTGCTTCAACGCAGCCAACTGTGGACGACGACGACGATTACGACGACGACGACGATTGCGACAGGAGACGCCGACAGCCCGGGCGCATAACGTGCTTCGCACCTAAAGATCGTGGCTACTCCATTGCTTACAATATTATTAACTGAATACGCCAGTTGTTCAAATAAATGTATTATAACTGACTTAACATTCACGTTATCCTTATTTCAAGCATGTGTTAAATGTGAATAAGAGCGAGTCCCGCTCTTATTCAGAGTGAAATGTAGGCGAAAGTTCTTTCGCCTACATTCAGCTGGGATAGGGCATTTAAGATGGCCTGATGGGCTACATTGTCAAATGCTTTACAGACATCCAAGGCCAGTATGGTACGAGTGGCTCCTATTGGGCGTGGATCAAGAATGTCTTGTTGCAGTTGAAGCATAATGTCTTGTGTTGATAGACACGCTATGAAACCGATTAGCGTGTCAGGTAGTAGGTGTTCTGTCTCAATGTAATGGTTTATCCTGTTTAATATTACATGCTCCATGACCTTGCCTAAGGAGATAAGCAGTCGGCATCTGTGTGGCACCGACATTTCTTGTAAGCGACGGAGAAGTATTGTTGTAGCCGCAAGCCTCAACGAGCCTGCCGGCCAGCTGGTTCGCGCCAGGAGAGAGAACAAGCCAGGAGAGAGAATGATGGTCGGTAACACTCTTGAAATAGGGGCCGTGCAAGTATGGCCTGAACTTGTGGATGGCGAAACAAAAGTGAGACAATTGCAGTTCTCTCAAGCTATTACAGATTTACCTCTCGTTCATACAATTATTACTATAGTCGGGTACCACTTTAGAAGGCAGCGGCATTTGCCCCCTTAAATGGGGATGCATACGAGCCTCCACCAATGGGCGCGCACTAAAGACTTGCGTCACGAGCCGGACGGGCTGGTGTCCCCGCCGACGGAGAACATGGCAGCCCGCGCTTCAAGCCGGGCCGAGTCGCGTCAGCGGGACTATTTCTTTAGTCGCGGAGGAAATCGGCTGCTGCGCTTCGGTCATCTGGGCGGGGCCTCTCCTGTCTTCTTAAGTTGTACCCGACTATAAAGCATAACACTAATCAAACATGTCCTGTTACTAAACGATTATGTACGCGTTATGACATCGCTGTCTTAACCTTCTTACATAAATATGCCCACAATAAGAAGCCTTCACCTTTGCGTCTTCTGTCCCCATTTATACGTCAAGAATGCTATATAACTGTCGTGGTTTCACTCGTATGTATGGCAGGACACTTTAATTTAACTCCTTGGGTCTTCCACGAGCCATACAGATGTGGAATGACTTCCTGACATAACCACATAACCGTTTCCGTGACCGAACATGATACTTTTCGGTATGTTCTGGACAGGCATTTCTTTCCTATAACACCACTTAATGTCGCGTAACAGCATCCAGTGTCGCTCCTTATCGAACTTTCATATTTAATGCACACAAGTTTATGTACTGACACTTGTTTTCTGACTTGTATTGACGTGGCGTGGAGTAGAGGTAGAACACCCGACTTTATATCTGAAGGTCGTAAGTTCGAATCCTGCTCCATTCCACTACATTTTCAGGCATGGAGTGGTGCCTGACACCGGCAAAAAAATACATATTGCCGAGAGCTAGTGCGGCTATACTAGTTCAGGTGCAACCAAACTAGGCAGGCCCACTAAGCGTCATCAAAGTCACTCCCTCACCAGAACAGGAATTGGCCTCCCTGGTGCAGTATTCGGCCACTACCTCCCTGGTGACTCCGACAATTAACCCATGGCCCTCATTCCCCAGTGGCTGCGGAGCACCTGACCAAGGCGCCGGTCAGACCAGCGACGTGGCAGAGGGTGCTAAGAATCTCTGGGTCCGGACAGGCTGCCAATGGAAACTGAACCTGGCAACGTTCAACACGCGCGCCCTCTCGAGTGAGGCTAGCTTAGCAGGACTATTTGAGGAATTATCAGGCATTGTCTGGGATATTATTGGCCTTAGTGAGGTTAGAAGAACTGGTGAAGCTTACACAGTGCTGACTAACGGCCACGTCCTCTGCTACAGAGGTCTTCCAGATAAGAGAGAATCCGGGGTAGGATTTCTAGTCCATAACAACATAGCGGGCAACATTGATGAATTTTACAGCATTAGTGAGAGGGTAGCAGTCGTCATAATAAAGCTGAATAGGAGGTACAAAATGAAGGTAGTACAAGCCTACGCCCCAACTTCGAGTCACGATGATGAAGAGATAGAACAGTTTTATGAAGATGTGGAATTAGCAATGAGAAAGGTGCAAACTCAGTATACTGTAGTCATGGGCGACTTCAATGCAAAAGTGGGCAAAAAGCAGGTTGGCGAGCAAGCAATTGGCAACTACGGCATCGATTCTAGGAATGCAAGAGGAGAGATGTTGGTGGAATTCGCGGAAAGGAATAGGCTCCGAATAATGAGTACATTCTTCAGGAAGCGCACCAACAGGAAGTGGACCTGGAAAAGCCCTAATGGAGAAACAAGGAATGAAATAGATTTCATACTCTCTGCCGATCCAAGCATAGTGCAGAATGTACAAGTGTTAGGTAAGGTAAAGTGCAGTGACCATAGGTTAGTGAGGTCTAGGGTTTCTCTCAATTTGAAGAGAGAAAGAGTGAAATTAGTCAAGAGGAAACAGGCCAACCTAGACGCAGTAAGGGTGAAAGCAGACCAATTCAGGCTGGTGCTCGCAAACAAATATGCAGCTTTAGAACAGGAAGATGAAGATAACATAGAGGTAATGAATGGAACCGTAACTAGGCTGATCTCAGAAGCAGCAATTGAAATGGGAGGTAAGGCACCAAAGCAACCTGTAGGGAAGCTCTCCCAAGAAACAAAGGACCTAATAAAGAAACGACAAAACATGAAAGTGTCCAACTCAAGAGATCAGATAGAATTCGCTGAACTGTCAAAACTGATCAACAAGAAGAAAGTAAGGGATATTCGAAATTATAACGTGGGAAAGATTGAGGAAGCCGTAAAATATGAACGCAGCATTAAATCAGTAAGAAGAAAGCTTGGCATAGGACAAGGCAAGATGTATGCACTGAAAGGTAAGCATGGTAATATCATCAGCAATTTCGATGACATAGTAAAAGCAGCGGAAGAATTCTATACTGACCTGTACAGTACCCAAGACAGCCAAGCTACTTTCATTCGAAGTAGTGATGAACCGGATACTGAGGCTCCTTCTATAGCTAGCGATGAAGTTAGAAGGGCCTTGAAAGACATGACGAGGGGAAAAGCGCCTGGAGAAGATGGAATAACAGTAGATTTAATCAAAGGTGGAGGAGATATCATGCTTGAAAAGCTTGCGGCCCTTTATACGCAATGCCTCACAACTTCAAGTGTACCAGAGAGCTGGAAGAACGCCAACGTTATACTAATCCATAAGAAGGGAGATGTTAAAGAATTGAAGAATTATAGCCCCATTAGCTTGCTTTCAGTAATGTGTAAAATATTCACCAAGATAATTTCCAATAGAATCAGGGCAACACTTTACTTCAGCCAACCAAGAGAACAGGCTGGATTCAGGAAGGGATATTCTACGATGAATCATATCCATGTCATGAATCAAGTAATGGAGAAATCTGCGGAGTACAATCAACCTCTTTATGTGGCTTTCATAGATTATGAAAAGGCATTTGATTCAGTAGAGATACCAGCGTCATAGAGGCATTGCATAATCAAGGAGTACAGGAGGCAT
This sequence comes from Dermacentor silvarum, assembly GCF_013339745.2. Lineage (NCBI taxonomy): Eukaryota > Metazoa > Arthropoda > Arachnida > Ixodida > Ixodidae > Dermacentor > Dermacentor silvarum. Next base: position 228,139,451 of record NC_051156.1, read on the forward strand.
ACGTGAATATCTTAGCAAACATCTACAAGGATTCCACAGCTACCTTGGTTCTCCACAAGAAAAGTAGAAAGTTAGCTATCAAGAAAGGGGTCAGGCAAGGAGACACAATCTCTCCAATGCTATTCACTGCATGCTTAGAAGAAGTATTCAAGCTCTTAGACTGCGAAGGCTTAGGAGGGAGGATCAACGGCGAATATCTCAGCAACCTTCGGTTTGCAGATGACATTGTCCTATTCAGCAACAATGGAGACGAATTACAGCAAATGATTGAGGACCTTAATCGAGAAAGTGTAAGAATTGGGTTGAAGATGAATATGCAGAAGACAAAGATAATGTTCAATAGCCCTGCAAGGGAACAAGAATTCAGGATCGCCAGTCAGCCTCTCGAGTCTGTAAAGGAGTACGTTTATCTAGGTCAATTACTCACAGGGGTCCCTGATCATGAGAAAGAAATTTACAGAAGGATAAAATTGGGTTGGAATGCATACGGTAGGCATTGCCAAATCCTGACTGGGAGCTTACCACTGTCGTTGAAAAGAAAAGTGTACAATCATTGCATTCTACCGGTGCTAACATATGGGGCAGAAACTTGGAAGTTAACAAAGAAGCTCGAGAACAAGTTAAGGACCGCACAAAGAGCGATGGAACGAAAAATCTTAGGACTAACGTTAAGAGAGAGGAAGCGAGCGGTGTGGATCAGAGAACAAACGGGGATAGCCGATATTCTAGTTGACATTAAGCGGAAGAACTGGAGCTGGGCAGGCCATGTAATGCGTAGGATGGATAACCGGTGGACCATTAGGGTTACAGAATGGATACCAAGAGAAGGGAAGCGCAGTCGAGGTCGGCAGAAAACCAGATGGGATGATGAAGTTAGGAAATTTGCAGGCGCAAGCTGGAATGCGCTAGCGCAAGACAGGGGTAATTGGAGATCGCAGGAAGAGGCCTTCGTCCTGCATTGGACATAAAATATAGGCTGATGATGATGATGATGATTACTTTCGCTGTTTGTATATTGTACACATATATTGTTCGTAATTGCTAGTTTAACCCTGTTTACTTGGTTGTCATTGCTATGCGTAAATTACTTTATTATTAATTACTCATAGGAGGCCCCCCTGGCAATTTTGTAACTCCGACACCTCCTCTTGTACTTATTCTGAATGAATACAAGAAAGAAAAAAATTCACAGCCCTTCCACTACTGTGAGGATGGAAGCCAGCGAAGCTGTGACTATGGTGGGTCTGCTGTAGTGAATATTGCTATAGTTAATTTATATATTATCATTAGTGATTATATTCAGCGTCTTTGGCATGTTCGTCAAAGAGCAAGGAAACCGGCGTCTTGTTTTCACCCGGCGCGATGGCCATGTAGTGCGTTTGCAGCGCCAAGTCCGACCCATCGTCATAGTGTCGTGTATGAGCCACAGCGTTCATAGCCGCGGCACACTGCCTGGCAGCGTCAGGATCCTGTGAGATCTCTCCCGCTCCTGCTCTCGGCGGCTCATACCCACATATCCAACGCGGGTATTACTACTACTAAGTCGTTCGTTTCAGAAAGGAAAGGTTGGCAATATCTTCTGCAGCCCTCGAGGGAGCACGGCTCAGCGCCAAGGGTATGAGCCACACGTGATTTCTTTCTTACCTTCCTTGTTTCTTTCTCTCTTGCTTTATTTCTTTCATGCCTTCTTTCTTTCACGTTTTCTTTCTTTCTTTCTTTCTTTCTTTCTTTCTTTCTTTCTTTCTTTCTTTCTTTCTTTCTTTCTTTCTTTCTTTCTTTCTTTCTTTCTTTCTTTCTTATTTGTCCCTGGCTCATACCCGCATATCAAATGTGCGTATGCGCCACAAGTGACTTCATTTTTGTTCATCGGGACGTAATTGACGAGCATGTGATGTTATTGATGTCATGACCTATCAGTCATGTTAATCATCCGTTTTGACGCCTGTGCTAAGGCACAACTGGCGGGAAACCGCCACGCACATGGAGCCAAACCACCACGCATTTGAAGCCGAAATGCTGAGGACTATAGTTTTTTTTTTTCTACACCAGGGGTACTAGCGCTTAACGGCTTCTCTGTAAAAGACCAAAAGGCATGGCGTGCCTTTCTGAGAAGGGCGAATAACTAGACAAAAAGGCGGCAACAAAGTAACAGGGTTTGTGGAGACGGAGGAAGATGGCGGAAGGAAATAAAGTTTTAATAGCGGATTGTGTACAAGGCTTTGGTACTCGTGTTGGAATACGCGGTTCTTGCGTCGTCTTCCCCCTTCCTCAATGCGGGGTAACAAACCGGGCACTTCCTTCTGGTTCACCTTCCTGTTTGTCCCTTTACTCCGCTCTAGCTCTCTCTCTCTCTGGAAGGGAACATCGGCGAACATTCTCCGTTTTCAAAGCGCGGAGCTCATCCAACTCCGGATAGGTAATCAGGGAAAGTGCCCCTCCCCCCCCCACCTCGAACAAAGAAAGCAAGACAGACATAAAAATAAACTTCGATACTAAGAGAAAAAGAGAGGGAGTTATTTAGTCCTTGTGGTTTTTTGAAATACCCTGCTACTCCGACTCGGCATTTACCGGCTGATAGTCTCTCGACCGGTACCGGAAATTGCGGAGAGGAGCGAGGGTGCGTGAAAGGGGGTCACATTACCGACTTCCGGCCGCAGCCCTCATTATTACCGGCTGTGTGAACTTCCGCGCAGTTAGCGCTTCGATAACACCCACATTAGAGTCTCTTTCGGGCTTGTACTCGTTTTCTGTAAGTTTTCTGTGCTTAGCAGATTCAGACTGTTTTATTTATTAACGTTTATACATCGCGGGCATGTTAGGAATGTATTTAATTTCTTGCATGCCATTGGGGATAATGAGGCATTGATGTATGCTCATCGTTAGCGTCACTGCTACGCACGAGAAATCCATCTTGAACTTAAATAAGAGAAAGTTGGAAACTGAAAAAGAAAATATTACTCTGGGTGTAATCTGGGCACTGTCAAGTGGAACATGCCAAGTAATTTCACACGTACTCGCGGAATAAGCAATGAATGGCGTATAATCGATGTCGCCGTTTTTTGTCGGCTTGCGTTAGGTGGCATAGTAGAAGTAAGAACGGCAGTATCGATGTGTGACGTCATGCAGAATGTGTACCACCTTTTCTGATATATAAGGTGCAGAAACCATCGGCGTTGATTGTCAGTTTAATACAATAGCGTGACCGAACGAATGAACGTTTTCCTTACCGGCTCATGACTATGCTCATGACTATGACTTATACCATCATCCCTTATACCATCATCATCACATAAGTGTTTCCTTCCCTTAGTACCCACGTCCGAACTCATTTCAGTGGTTTTTGAGTGTTAATCTTTTTCGCTGGGTTATTGTCATGACCTACATGACACGCATGTCGTGACATTTATGTCATGACCTATCACTTATGTTCATCATACACTCCTGTTATACTATGCCAACTTTGGTACCTACCAAGTTAACGAAATGACCATGAGAGCACCAAGTCGTAGGCGGTGAGATAGATAGATAGGTAGATAGATAGATACTGTCAAAGTAGCAAATGTTTATTATTTATTTATTTATTTATTTATTTATTTATTTATTTATTTATTTATTTATTTATTTATTTATTTATTTATTATTTATTTATTTATTTATTTTGCTAAGAGGTTTATTAGCAACGGATGCAGGCGAACGGGTAGCACTCACAAGCGTTCGGCGAAGGACAGCAACCACGAGCTCATGCCGGTGGCGATGCTGCTGAGGCACGGTTACTCTTCATTACAATCGCCCCCCGCCGAAAAAGGCGCCATCCTGGCGGCTTAAGGCGAAGACACTACTTTTGGGTCGTAGTACGGCTTAATGCGACAGACGTGGACAAGTTCGCGGCCGCGATTGCGCAGGTCTATCGGTGGCTTGAGGGGCTCCACGCGGTAATTGACGGAGGACGTTTGCTCCAGAACGCGGTAGGGTCCGAGGTATTTCGCGACAAGTTTTGCGGAGAGGCCGGGTGTGGGAGCGGGTACCCGAAGCCAGACCAGAGAGCCAGGGGAAAATGTTGGTGCGGAACGGTCGGCAGATTGACGGGATTGCTGCTGCCACTGGTCCTCGGTGGAAAAAGAGCGGGCAAGCTGGCGGCATTCCTCAGCATGTCGAGCAGCTTCAGACAGCGGAGTACTTTCGGACGCATCAGAGCGATATGAAAGAATTATATCGAACGTATTAGATGGTTCTCGGCCATATAGGAGAAAGTATGGGGAAAATCCAGTAGTTGCTTGGGCCGCAGTATTGTACGCATACGTCACGAAAGGGAGAACTTGGTCCCAATTTGAATGATCAGAGGCGACGTACATTGATAGCATATCACCAAGAGTACGGTTGAAGCGTTCTGTCATGCCGTTAGTTTGCGGATGGTACGCTGTACTTGTGCGGTGAATGATTCGGCATTCGTCGAGTAGTGCCTTCAAAGCATCGGCAAGAAAGGCTCGGCCTCTATCGCTCAGAAATTCGCGAGGGGCACCGTTGCGCAGAACGAAATGGTGTAACAGAAACGATGCAACGTCGCGGGCGGTGGCAGTCGGCAGAGCGGCGGTTTCAGCATAACGGTTCAAGTGATCCACGGCAACAATAATCCAGCGGTTCCCTGCTGGAGTGGATGGTAGCGGTCCGTATATGTCAATACCAACACGATCAAAGGGACGACTAGGGCAAGGAAGGGGTTGTGACGGGTAGACTTGTCCGGGAGGTAATTTACGGCGTTGGCACTGAGTACAGGAGCGAACGAACTTTCGCACGTAGTTATACATGCCGCGCCAATAAAATCGGAGGCGTAGTCGAGCGTAGGTCTTGAAGAGGCCGGCATGCGCGCACTGCGGGTCCGCGTGGAAAGCGTCGCAGATAAGGTCACGGAGATGTTGGGGTATCACAAGAAGCCACTTGCGTCCGTCAGAAAGGTAATTACGACGATAAAGAAGGCCATCGCGAATGCAGAAGTGGGTAGCCTGGCGGCGAAGAGCGCGAGATGGTGAAGAGGTGGATGGATCAGAAAGGAAGGTGATGAGAGCACTGATCCAGGGATCCTTGCGCTGCTCCGACGGCATGTTGTGCAGTGCATGTGATGTAAGTGCGGGCTGAAGGGCGGATAGGCAAGCGTTGTCAGCTGCGACCGGTGATCGAGAACGGGCGTCAGCGTCCGTGTGTTTGCGGCCAGAACGGTAAAGAACGCGGATGTCGTACTCCTGTAGCTTAAGGGCCCAGCGAGTAAGTCGGCCAGATGGGTCCTTGAGGGTGGACAGCCAACAAAGGGCGTGGTGGTCAGTGATGACGTCGAAAGTGTGACCATACAAATAAGGGCGGAATTTCCCAAGGGCCCAAATAATGGCTAAACACTCTTTCTCTGTAACCGAGTAATTAGCCTCGGCTTTGGTCAGAGTTCGGCTCGCGTAGGCGACGACATATTCATCGAACCCCGCCTTCCGTTGCGCGAGTACGGCACCGAATCCGACGCCGCTGGCATCGGTGTGGAACTCGGTGGGGGTGGCAGGGTCGAAGTGACGGAGGATAGGTGGCGAGGTTAGCAGGCGGCGTAATTTCGTGAAGGCATCATCGCAGGCGGGTGACCAAGCTGAAAGTTCGTTGTCGCCGCTTAGAAGGTCTGTCAGGGGTGCACTTATAGATGCGAAATTTCGAATGAAACGTCGGAAATACGAGCATAAACCGACGAAACTTCGAAGCTCCTTTAACTTCGTCGGTTTTGGAAAGTCAGCGACGGCGCGGAGCTTGGCTGGGTCCGGAAGAATGCCGTCTCGCGAGACAACATGGCCAAGAATGGTGAGCTTTCGGGCACCAAAACGACATTTTTTAAAGTTGAGTTGAAGTCCCGCGTCAGTGAGACATTTCAGAACGTGCTCGAGACGGCTGAGATGTGTATGGAAATCAGCGGAAAAGACAAGGACGTCGTCGAGGTAGCAGAGACATGTGTTCCATTTGAGGCCTCGTAAAATATTATCCATCATCCTCTCAAAAGTGGCTGGAGCGTTACACAGGCCGAAAGGCATCACGGTAAATTCATATAATCCGTCAGGTGTCACAAATGCTGCTTTATGTCGATCAGATGGTGCCATAGGGACTTGCCAGTATCCGGAACGTAAATCCAGCGAAGAAAAGAACTCCGCTCCCTGCAAACAGTCGAGGGCGTCGTAGATGCGCGGTAACGGGTAAACGTCCTTGCGCGTTAATTTGTTCAGACGTCGGTAATCGACGCAGAACCGAATAGAACCATCCTTTTTCTTAACAAGAACGACCGGTGACGCCCAGGGACTGCTCGAAGGCTGTACAACGCCGCGCTTGAGCGGCGTTGTACAGCCTGGTCATCAATTACACGACGCTCCCAGGCGGAAACCCGATAAGGGCGTTGCCGTAGAGGTGCATGACTGCCGGTATCTATCTCGTGAAAAACGGTTGATGTGCGACCCAAACCGGAAGCAGGGCTGTCAAAAGAGGCGCGGAACTTCTGCAGCAGAGTGAGCAGCTGGCTTATTTGTGAAGATGAAGTTTCATCGTCGATGGAGCGGTTGAAAACGTCGAGGAGAGACTGATCAACCGCGGGGTCACAAGAAAGTGCACTAAGGTCCGTAGGAGCAGAAGCCGCAGGAGCATCAAAGACGCACAAGGTGTCGACCGGCTGAACAAGGCCTAGGCATTCGCCATGAAATAAAGGTAAAGGGTACGCCGTGGGATTGTCGACGAGCATCTTCGTGGTGCCACTGCGAAGAGTAAGGAGAGCAAAGAGCAGCGGAGAACATTTGCGGCGAAGGAAAACTTTAGAGGGCGTAAAGAGAACAGTGCCCTCAGAAATAGCGGCGCACGATACAGGAACAAGCAGGGAAGAGCACGGAGGAATAGCATTGTCTTCGGACACAAACAGTTTATCACTAGAAGGGTGTTCGTAGATTGACTCAAAATCGTGAAGCGCAGAAAGTTCAAGTTCGGCGTGGCAACAGTCAATAACGGCGTTGTTAGTTGCAAGGAAGTCCCAGCCTAATATAATGTCATGGGAACACGAGGGCAGCACGACGAATTCGACGGTATACAGAACTCCTTGAATGAAGACTCGCGCAGTACAGGCAGCGAGAGGCGTAATGTTTTGAGCGGTCGCGGTTCGAAGGGAGAGGTCGGATAAAGGCGTCAGAACTTTTTTTAGTATGCAACAGAGTTTGGCGGAAATTACACACACTGCGGCTCCTGTATCGACAAGTGCCAGGACGGCGACTCCTTCGACATACACTTCAATTACGTTGGCGGAGAGGCACGAGGACTTGAGCATTTCGACGTAGACGCAGTTCGTGCCTCTGGAACTGCGGCCATCAGTTTTCCTGCTCGGTGGGTCCAGCACGGCGACGCATCGGAGAAAGCGAGCGACGACGTGGAGATGGTGAGCGGCGGGTAGGCGCGGGTGAGCGATCAGGACAAAAGGAAGAGGTAGGAAGGCTGGAAGGCGAAGATGAAAATTGAGCGGGGAACGGTGGCGCTCGCCAGATGTTCGGGAAAGGAAGCATGCGACGACGGCAATGGCGCGCCACATGACCAGCACCACCACAAGCAAAACATATTGGACGGTCATCGAAGGTGCGCCATTGTTGGGGGTAAGCTCCGACTCGTGGCTGAGAAGTAGGAAAATGCTGTCGATCTGGTAAAGACATAGGAGGCGGCGAAAAGGTTGGTGGTCGATGCATAGCGGGCGGCGAGAGCGTTTGCGGGCGAGGTCGGGCAACTGCTTCGGCATACGGGAGAGGTGCAGTGACTGGCGTCGGATCACGTCCTGGAGGAATCGCTTGCGAAACTTGCTCCTGGATGAAGTCGCGGATCGTAGGTGCCAAAGCGGGTGGTGGTTCCGGGACGCAAGACATCAAAGATAGCTGGCGAGCGAGCTCTGCGCGAACGAATTCCTGAATCTTCAGAAACAGGGTAGCATGGTGGTCGCTGACACCAAGGCTGGACACGGAGTCGGCGGGCGCAGGGGGACGTCTGGTGGGAAGCCGTTGCCTACGCAACTCGTCGTAACTCTGACACAATTCTATCACTTCAACGACAGTGCGAGGACTCTTCGATAATAATATTTGGAAGGCGTCGTCCTCAATACCCTTCATTATATGTTTGATCTTCTCCTCCTCGGACATCGACGCGTTCACCCGTTTGCAAAGGTCAATAATGTCCTCAATGTAGCTCGTGAAATTCTCCCCGATCTCTTGGGATCGTGTGCGCAAACGCTTTCTGCACGGAGCTTTCTTACTTCTGGCCGACCGAAAACTTGGGTAAAGATGGTTTTGAAGACCAACCACGAAGTGAGGTCGCCTTCATGATTTAGAAACCACAGTTTCGCAACGCCCGAGAGATAGAAGGCTACGGTTCTCAACTTGGTAGCATCGTCCCAATGGTTATGGTCACTCACTCGCTCGTATGAGGAGAGCCAATCTTCAACGTCTTTTTCATCTGTGCCGGAGAAGATAGGGGGATCTCGCAGACGTAAGGCGCCGGCACAAACCAGGGTGGGCGGCGCCGTTGGAGGAGTTGGAGGAGTCCCGCTTGCGTCCTCGGGCATGATGGGGATTTATTTATTTATTTATTTATTTATTTATTTATTTATTTATTTATTTATTTATTATTTATTTATTTATTTATTTACATACTCGCAAGGCCCAAGGGCATTACAGAGAGGAGTGGTGAGTACATATGAAGTCGTTGGCAGTCTTTTTTGAAATTAATGATGTCACAGATAGCAGCGATGGAGGCGGGAAGGTGGTTCCAGTCGTTGGCAGTGCGTGGTATAAATGAGTAAAAGTAATAGTTGGATTTGCATCGTGGTATCCTCACCTTCATTTGGTGATCGTTGCGAGGTGACATATAGGATGGGTGAAGGAACAACTCATCTTTAAGAACAGGATTAGTGTAGTAGATCTTATGTTCGCCAAGAAATGCTTTGCATTTAATATGCTCGCGGCAATACATGAAACTTCTGTGGGTTACTTTACAAGCTGAACATTACGTAAGATCGTCCGTTCACATCGGCATTCTAATGCGCAAAAAGTAAGGTAGGAGTAGAGCTCGCGTTCAGGCTACACAGTCAGCCGAAAGATGCGAAAGGGCAGTTTCTGGACTGACTACAATATCCCGGTGAATGTGCGAAGTGCACACCCCAGAAACCACTCTTGCAACATTGTAGCTCTGAGATAAGACTTGAGCCTTCGGAGCGTTGAAAACGAACGTTCCGCTTCTGCGGTGCTCACGGGCAAAGTGGCCAGAATCTGTAGCAAACGGTGTATGTTTGGATGCAAAGCCTGCGGGCAGAGGGAAGTGGCCTGTTCCGCGGAGGCGGGCTGTTCTTCCATTTTTGTGTCCAGACAAGGCGCTCTGAAAATTTGGGGGGGGGGGGGGGGTGTTCTGACACCGGACCCCCCCCCCCTGGCTACGCCCCTGGAACAGTGCGCACTTTCATTGAAATCACCCCTACAACACATAGAACAGCATACGATTCAATCCCCTGCTGAAAGGATGCAACTTAAAGTCGAGGAGAAACGTCGTTGGCGCGAGTCTTGCGCCGCTGTACGAGCGCGCGAAGCCGCAACTACGCGTCGAAAACGAGCCGAAAAAGCCGAACTGCGAAAGCAGCAACGCGCTGATGCGAGGCGGCGCATTACCAAGTGTGCCGCTGGCTTTCGCCTTCACGTGTTACAAGAGTGTAACATGCTGCCGAACTAGCAATATTCGCAGGCCCAAGTGTCATACCGATTGCGCACTGAGGTGGCAAAATATTTCTTTCCAGATACTTCAATTAGCGCACAAAAGTCCTGTCGCGGGTCCCCAATAGAGTGTGTTTCGCTTAACGTGGGCCAAACTTTAAAGATATGCAAATGCTAAGTAGCTGGACAGAACCAAGGTAATGTTCTTTGCCGTTGCTTGGAGATACTCAGATTATTTTTTGCATTCCACCTAATTGGATAATTAGTCTTACTTAATGAATCAACTTGTCAATTATGGCTATGGTGTTGGCTGCTGAGCACGAGATCGCGGGATCAAATCCCGGCCACGGCGGCCACATATCGATGGGGGCGAAATGCGAAAACACCCGTGTACTTAGATTTAGGTGCACGTTAAAGAACCCCAGTTGGCCCAAATTTCCGGAGTCCCCTATTACGGCGTGCCTCATAATCAGATCATGGTTTTGGCACGTAAAACGCCATAATTAAATTTTAACTTGTCAATTATTATGATCAGATTAAAAAAAATCAGGCAAGTTCGCACTCAGTCGCGCAAAGCTTAGGCACAGTGAAGCTTACTAGCTGCTACTGCTAGGTATTAACTTGGTTGCTATTAGGTCTTAACTTGGTTTAACTTAACTACGCATGTAGGGAGGTATTCTCAAGCGATCATTTTCGGAGGTACCTTCCCTTTCGTGACATTTCGCGTGACTAGCGCTGGACGCGTCGGCGCCTACGAGCGACAGCGTTCCTGGCATGCCACAAACTAAAAAATATAGGAGGCTATGCACAAACGCAGGCAGGCTAACCAAGGTTGGCACAGTGCCAAGAACGCTGCTGCTTGTCGACGCCGAACGCGTTGGAGGCTAGCCGCTCGATATCAATCGGCCAGCTTCGCTGTGTCTTGAGCTTTGCGCGGCCTAGTGCAAGCTTTCACCGTTTTTTTTTTTTTTCTCCTGGCTCAGCGCGCCGCGGAGAGAAGAGAGGTGGGGGTCGGGAAGGCAGGGAGCTGGCGAGGAGAAGACCGCGTACGAATGCACGCGGTATCCTATTCTGATTCCTCCTCCTCCTCCTTTAGGTTGCCATGGCTACGGTGCGGCAGTTTCTTGGCACGCACCACAAATTACGGTTGGCTTAAACAGCTTCGCTCTTAAAAGCGTCATTGAGAAAATTGTAGAGCAGGATGAGAAACTCCCGACACAGCTTTCTGTTGCTCAATACGTGCTACATAAAAGTGTTTTTCCGCGCGTGAAAGATGCCCGCGAATACACTAAAGGGGCCTCGAGCGGCCAGTCGCGCGGCAATTTTCCGTGTATTTTCTGGCTTCTTTCACGCTCAGAAAGACACTTTTATGTAGCACGTATTGAGCATCAGAAAGCTCTATCGGGAGATTTTCTTGTTGTTCTACAATTTACTCATTGCCACTTTTAACCTAATTATAATAATTGAGAAGTTGATAAATAATTAAGACTAATTATCTAATTAGGTGTAAAGCAAAAAATAAGCTGAGTATACCCAGTTGCGACGGCAAACAACATTACCTTGGTTGTATCCAGCTGTCCGCGGTGTCCGCATTTCGATCGAGCCGGAATACGACTACGCTGAAGTACAGTGCATTGCGTGCACGTTAAAGAGCACCAGGTTGTCAAAATTAATCCGGACCCCCCTTACGGCGTGCCTTTTAATCAGATCGTAGTTTTGGCACGTAAAACACGACTTCAATTTGAGCTATGACGCCTCGCCGCTTACAAAATGCATTAGCTTTGTAGCTGTATGGGCGTTTTTCATTCTGAAGCTTGACAACCGAAAACACAGTGTTGATATCATATGGCCTCTTGAATGCGTTTTTCAAGGAAACTGTGCTGTTTCTTCAAAGCTACGCTTCCCTTATCAGGTGGCATTGAATCCAAGAAAACTGCATTTATTCGAGAGCAAGCTTTTCCTGCGATGTATACTAAGGAACAAGAACTTCCCTTCCGCAGGCTTCCAGTACGGAGCTTCTCGACGGGAATGTCCACGCCTCGCCGTTATTCGAGTGACGCCCTCGTACCCGCACACGCTCGTCGAGCAGTCGTGCTTGAGTGGCCGCTGCAGCCAGTGCACTCCACTTGGACCCCCCTTCTCGAACGTCCAGGGAACGACGGCAGCAGCATCAGCAAGACTTTGTGTCGTGTACAGCGTTTAGTGCCAGCTGCTGTCGTGCTTTATCTTGTCGTGCGCCCGTGTATAAGAGCGCGCTGCGACGTTTCAACGACTTTGTCGTCCCTTTCTTGTGGATTTCATTTTCCTGTCTTCTCTACTTTGCCGTCGTGTGCACTTTGTTCGTAGTTTTTTTTTTCTTTTTTCCTTCTTCGAACGCGTATACTCGATATGTTATGCAGTGAGAGAAGCTCAAGCTGTGGCTCTGTTACTAGGATCTAATTCAGAGACGCCAAAGGAGTTTTTCTCATCTCAGGAGCACTACTTTTTAAGTATAAACCGCATGCACGCTATCTTGCGTGCGACAGCGACAAGCGACGCAATGGAGATGGCTATCGCGGCCGTTCGTCGCCCACAAGTCGTACCGCATGCGAGCGACGACTTTGAGCGACGTCTCCCCGATGTTGCCGGTATAAAGGCAACGAATAGGCGCCGAAACTGGCGTGACGCGTGCTTTATTAATTTAAGCTGATGTTTTTTTACTTTAAAGAGCAGCATAAATATTTCTAAAGGTCTTGCACGTATCAAAATTAAGTCGTTTTCTCGTTCCGTGCGACAGTCGGTAGTACTCGACTGATGTACAGCCTCTTCCGGCTTCGCGCTATTCGCTAGTTGCTCATAGCACTTCCGGGCGACGAGCGACGAATTCTAGACTTCTAGAACTGAGCTAGAGTGTGCTGTTCACGCGACTTCCCGTTTCGTCGCTCGAAGACGGCGCTCGTCGCCGTGCTCTCATGCGGTTTGGGCTTTATGAATACGAGGTGGTGGTCGGATGAAAAAACGAGATGCAGTCGATGACTTCTACAATGTCAGAAAAGGTCAGGGACAGCAGAGAGTACTGGTTCGTAGCCACAGCTCGCGATGCTTGTGCTTTAGTTATTCGTTTCATGAACGCCTGTGGATGCGATAGGCAGAATGCGGTACTAGTGACCTCAGGATTAACTTTGACCACCTGGGGTTCTTTAAATGGACACTAAAGGGAAAAATATATTTGAGCTGCGTTAGTACGTTACCTTTGAACAGCAAAATAAAGGCCGTTTTTAACGTAAGAGGACGACTGGTAAGCCAGAATGACGTGTGGCAACCCTGCATTTAAATTCGCGCTGCGACTTCCCGTGACGTCATAGATATCGACGGCGTCCGCTGCTGTCTATAGTTACTTGGCTATCGAGAAAAACAATCGCACTTTATTCTAAAAGAGCATCAGCAAGATTCAGGAATATTTAATGGGAGAGCAACGACCCAACTACGAAAGATATTTTAAAATCCGTGATGTTACACTGACGTCCCGGCGCCTGAGTATCAGTGTGAAATTGAAGACATGTAACTTCGATCGTCATTGTCCATACTGACAACCAACGTATTTATGCAAATTTAACGAAAATAGCTTTAAAAGTATACTTTACCAGTGTAAAAGAATTGAAAGTTTCTTTTTAGCGTCCCTTCGACGTACCCTATATATATGAGCAGACGAGTGTATATATGTGCAGTGCAGAAGAAGCCGTTTGAGGAGGTCCTCGCGGAAACATCAGCATTATTCTGTGATAGCATCCACAGACGGCTTCTTTTTTTTCCCTAGTGTCAGTGCAGAAGCTTTCCTTTTCAACGAACCGTCATAGAACGCGTGTTTTGCTTATGTCTAGGAGGAGGAATGAACATTATAACAGTGAGCCGACGGTAGAATCATCCGAGGTGGGCGGCGTCCCTAGAAAAAAAAAAAAAAAAGACTATGCGTAAATATTTTTCTGGTATTTGCTTCATTACTATGGAAAATTGTTTCCTGTTCATTCAAGTGAAGTGTTCAACGTAGGGCAGCATCGTTTCCGGAGAGATGACGAACCTTTCCGCGCTTCGCAAGGAAACGCCCTGTGCGTTGAGAACGCACATTGGTGTTCCCACATTATAGTTTCAAAGCCTTATGTGTTCGCTGTCTGAAGTTGCTTGGGTATTTCTGACCTGATCGTACGAATCACTGACTCCGTAGTAATGTGCCCAGAGCTAGCGCCTGAGGTCGGCACACTGGAGAAGCTAAAGAAAAAAGCGCCCGCACCGTAATTGCAGCCTTGATCTGCTTTAACGGCCGAGCGATTCTGTGGAAGCCCCACTTTGCTGAAATCACTACCGCCCTGAGCAAATGGCGCAAGGCTTGTTATACAGCTCTATCGCTGTGTGTTATTATTTTTTTTTTTTCACTAGTGTTCATTCTTGATCTTTCAGCGCGGAAGTCGTCAGCCTCTACTCTGATACTTTCAATACACAAAAATGTTTTCTTGGTTTGGATGACTTTCTGACTTCCCTTTTCCCATTCCCTTTTCTCCGCGAAACCCCGGAGATTTCAGTGGGCGCCGCGAGGTGGCGTTACGCTTTGTAGTGATGTACGTTTCAGCCGACGCCGCAAGGCAGTGCTACGCTCTGTAGCGATGTACAACGGCGCTAAACGCAAACTTCACATACAAAGGCACACACACGATTGTCGAAGAGAGTTTTATTTTATTTTAGAGTCCGGCTGCCCAATCGGGGCGCGCGTACTAGCGCAACACACGCATGGCCGCCGGGGGAGAAGCTGCTTCAGGTTATACAAAAACACCGGAGATTTCAGTGGGCGCCACAAGAGGGTGCTACGCTTTCGAGGGATGCAACTTGCAGCCGGCACCGCAAGGATGTGTGCTAACGCACAGACAAAAAACATACACACGATATAGGAGAGAATATGACGTTTTTTATTAAAGACGGATACGCCAATCGCAGCGCGCGTACTAGCGCTGACGCGCTCACGTGACCGCCAGGGTGAGCTACGTCACGTAATGAAGAAGCAAACATAAGATCCTGCGGGTAAGCGCGGTGTGGTCCACGAGTTTCTTACGATCCCGAAGTTTAAAAACGCCGCCATCTCGACGTTTTAATACGACGCCACAAGGTGTCTGAAACACGACGACACAAGGTGTCGACGCGGCTGAAATTAGCGCACTTATGAAGCGAAATAAAGCAAGGAAGAAGAAGCATGTGCTTGCTGCGGTAAAGCTAGGGAAACGATGGAGCATGTTTTATTAGAATGTGGAGATATCTGCCCAGTGGTCGACTTAGGCACCATTGGCTCCTTGAAGCCCTTGGGTTCAGGGATAGCAGGGGGAAAGTAAACATGTCCGCAATAGAGATTAGTAAGAGGCGATTGGGAGATTGCTGGAAGAAAGTAGGGAAACGACAAACAACGGAGGTGTACAAGTTCCCAATTTGGGATCAGAAATTTTGGCGAGAAGAATTCACCGCGCTTTTTTCTTTTTTTTGAACATAGGTAGGACATTCTAATAAGAAGAGCGTAGTGACGCAACCCATCGCCCCGTTCCAAAGGGGACGCTCCTAGCTGATCTACTTCCCTCTGTTTCCGGACGCGATCTCCTGTAACCTCGACTATAACAGTTTTGCTGTAAAAAGAAAAGAAGGAATAAGAAAAAAAAAGAGAGAGTCCAATTGTTGCCTTACAGATTGCAGCGGGTTTCAAAGTGCTGCTTCGATGCAGCTAACTGTTCAACGCTCTAGCCACCGAGCTAGCAGTCGTAGCGCTCCTCATCGCGTTCAATGATGCCCATGTGGACACAGGGAAGGCACAGGACATACACGCGGCGCTCGCGTGCTCTAGTTCTTTCTCCGAGTCCTTGTACTAGTTGTACTACATTGAACGCCTTCGGATGACATGCCAAAATTTTGCCGTGGTTGAGCCTCCACTACTGCTTGGCGCACACTCTCCCTCGATCTCTCCACCGCTACCCTCTCTTCAGCTCCACCCACCTGCTGCTCAGCGCGCGCCTTCCTCCTCTCTCGCCGCTCTCCTAACACTTGCGCCCTTCTCTCGAGCAGTGGGAGGCCGTGTTGGCCAGCTCAGACTCGGTCGTTCAGACCAGCGTCGTGGAGTGGGCCACCCAGGTCGCCGTCAACCACAGGTTGGTGGCCATGTAACACGGTATTGACCGCACATGCTTTTTGACGGAATAAAGCTTTCTCCATCCATGCGCTCCGGCACGTGCGCCCCACCCATCTACGCCGATTCTTGGCGTACGGTCGGCACGGCTCAACGTCGACCTTAAACAGCTCCGCTGTTAAAAAAAAAAGAAAGTAATAATGTTTGCCGTTCGAAGCTTGTTGCGCCAAGTCTACTGCACCAGCTCGCATCACATACACAGAGCACACAACAGTACAAATGAAGCGTAAGTAAAGTGAGTATATTCACCACTGCATCCCATGAAATACGAATATACCCATCTGTATTTATATTCGTCATTCCATAACGTCAGGCGTTATACCCGTGAGCCTTGAGAGCTTTGCATGAATTCAGAGCAATGATTTCACCTAGATGTTGAACTAAGTACCACCATGCATGTATCCTTAGTACCAACACACATCAGTTATTTCGGTGTTAAGATAAAATCAACGTTACATTGAAATAATTCACAAGAACCGCTCTTTAATCTTCACTACCACAGCACGCGAGCCACCAGTAGTTTTTCGACGTAGCTAAAACATATTATTTAGTGAAAAGGCAGGGAAGTTACTGATCAAATATTAAGGTTAGACTATATATATTGCCATTACTCTTTATGGCTACCAGAAGATCTTTTTGACGACATTACAGTGTTAAATACGGTAATGCAATCTCGTCATATCTCGGCACGCATCGCCAGGAGCAAACTTTAAAACGCCGGCACAGTTTCCTACTCGTAATTATTCGTGGATGGATGCAAACAGCCTGTGACATTTTCCTATTCTACTGAGATTGTCTGAAATTTTTCAAATGTTTCAATTGGTGACATATTGAATGTATAATTTTCATCAACTAGTATTTTGCCCCGCGAGATGTAGTCGCGCTTCAATCGCCCGACGATAACTGATTTCGCTACTCATTGGTTTGGAAGCGCATTTCAGCCTCGCGTTCGCGACCATGTGCATTGACCTTGCATACACCTCATGGGAAATGAAACTTAACTGTTCGTGGAAAAGATTTTATGGGAAAATATTTAGGGCACTCTGCAGCTTGCCACTATTCCTTTTTGCGGTTCTGAGGTGGCGGAACTTCATTTGATGCGAGAAATGAAAAGCTGCTACTTTATAAAGCACTGCAGGCTTAATGCCGAATGTCTGCGTTGGTTTTCACCTGCGGCAAGTTATTTCGTCCGCGTTCAGTCCCGTTTTTCTTATTTGGCAATATCAATTAATAACAATGATATGGGCACTCAAGGTGAATTTTCGCCGTCGGCGTCACCGTCATATTACGTGTAAAGCCCAAGTGCAATAAGATCCTATCGCGCCCCGCGTGCCGTATGCTGTGGGTGCGAGGGGTAGCGCGAGGGTGAGTCGTGAAGGCTGGTGGTTTGATGCGCGCCCAATGTTGGAGGTCAGGTGAATAATAATAATAATAATAATAATAATAATAATAATAATAATAATAATAATAATAATAATAATAATAATAATAATAATAATAATAATAATAATTTATCCCCGAGGTAGCTCATCGAATTCTCAAAGGCAGAGTCATCCAACCACGTATACAATCACGTGGTTCCCGGCACAACTCGAACGCCAACTCGACTCGCTCCCCAACCTCAATGACATCGCACACATCCAAGCGCGCGAACTAACCCTCCTCGCTGACGCCACTGCGAGTCGAGGGCACTCGAGGCTCCGTCGATTCTAGGCTCGTCGAGTTCCGTGACACTCTGTCCACCTTTAACAAGGTTACCAAACACTCCACACGGGGAGGGTATAGTCTCCCCCACACGGCACACTAACCGTGCCGTGTGGGGGAGACTATACTCTCCCCCACACGGCTCACTAACCTGCCCTCAAGCTGTCACACTACGTATGCTTCACACGGGATCATATCCCAACCTGAATTTATTTCACTACACCAATCCAGACTGCTTTAGTCCAGACTGCCCTAGCTGCGGACAACGTAGTACTTTGGAACACACGCTCTGGGGATGCCCCTCGTTACAGAGGGGCCCGCATCGATGCACTGCAGAGGAGTGGAGCTCCGACCAGTCACGCCAATTTTGGGCTGTCCAGAGAGCCCGCGATGCGGCGCTGGAGCTAGGTCTCCCCGTTCCGACGTGGGTGCGGCCCGCGGCTTCGTCGCCTCCGTGAGAGGGGGCAACGGACCTTCTCAGGACCTTCATTAAAGTTCTTCGTCTGTCTGTCTATAATAATTTATTGCAGGCATCCGATAAAAGATGGTACGAGTATCAGCCTGCCAAAGGCACATTGGGGTTGACTGGCAGTGCCTGGCAGGCAGCAACATTATGCTAAGGATACGGAAAAACTGGCAGGGAACGCTTATGGGAACGATGAGACAAAATACTAACACATAATTACAAATAAACACAGGCAACGAAAGTACAGATTGCAGTGGCTACTTCTATAAATTCGCATGCAACTGTTAACAGCAAAAAAAAAAAAAAAAAAAAAAAAAAATCAAGAACAAAATAAGAAACAAGCGATGAATCTGCTCAATGATTCTGCACGGAAAAGTAGGTGTCGCTATAAGTACAAAAAGAAAAAAAAAAGAAAGAGGGAAAAGAAAACAAAGAAAATACGAGAACACATTTTGCAAGGAGCGAACGAAACTAAAAGCTATCAGGGCAAAGGAATTGGCGACACAAGAAAAAGAACTACCCAATAACGTACAGTCAATATTTTATGTATTCTTCAAACATTTGGCAGGACGTTAATGAAGCGGTCATTTTTTTTAAAAGAAGGAATCCGAAGAGCCAGGTTAAGCACTCACAAAATGAAGGAGGGGGGTGAGGCGTGCAAGAGGGAGGTGACGTACACCGTCCGTGCCAATCTCCGGCGCGGGCAATGTCTGGGTGAGTCGAGATGGCTGGTGGCTGCATGTATACGCTATATTTGTGCGTGCCTTGTGCCTGGAGGTTGCGTAATCTCTACTTTCGGAGATGCGTTGAAGGGAGAGGCAGCAGAAACGTTCGCTCCCCTCTGTTAGCGCTCTCCGTCACGTCAACGTTGTGACAGCGTGTTATCGTGGTCATCGAGTTTGATGACCACGATAACACAAGTTTGATGGCCGCACTTCGATGGGGGCGAAATGAAAAAAAAAAAAAAAAACGCCCTTGTACCATGCATTGGGCGCACGTTAATTAATCCAGAGTTTTTAAACTACAGCGTGCTTCGTAATCATATCGTGTTTTTTGAACGTAAAACCCCAGACAATAATTTTTTGTTTGTTTACTTTGTATGGCTGTAACTAAAATATATCGCAGGACGGAGACGAGTGTGTAAGGCGAATGTTTAAGCGCTAGCTCCGGTGTGGGCCAGGCGTTTTCGCTTCCCGGATCTCGAGCTCGCCGAATCGCTCGGGGTCCCGCTTCCCCTATGGCATGTCAAGGACGTTTAATAGTTTGTAATACTACTGCGCTCCTCTGCGATGCCCGAGCGCTCGCTTTCTAAGCATACACGGGCGCAGCCGAAGTCGCAGTGACGACGACGTGGCAATGGTGTGACGCTTCTCTTTGAAATGATGAAGGTAGTAGAACGATGACAGCGTGACGATGATGTCACCAGTCATGTCAACGATTGCATGACAATGACTGTATGACGCATTGACGGCGGTCATAGAGTTTCACACTATAAAACCTAGATGAAAATGTGGCGCTGCTGCGCTGTGGTATGCATGGGAATGCCGGTATATTGTGGATTCGGATTGGCATCGTTCTTGGAGAGCCAGAACGCCTTGAAGACGCGCCTGGCTAGCACCGTTCCGTCTGTCACAATGATTCATTTCCTGCTAAAACAGAACGTAAAAAACTGCGCTAGCTTTAGTATTACACAAAAACATGTTTTGTTTAATTTTGAGGACATACTACTGGATGCACAATTCTATGAAACGTAAAAAGTATCAGCTGGCCGCTAAAGTTGGAGGGCAGACGACAAGATTCTCGCTCGCTTTGGAACAACTTGTCGTCTTTAAAAGAGTTTAATGTTGGGCTAGTTGGTATTTTGACATAAGAACCATCTTGAATTGCAGCGCAACGGGACGGCACAACAGAGAGGAAGACGAACACAGGCGCTAGTGTTCGTCTTCCTCTCTGTTGTAAGACGAACATAAAGAGGAAGACGAACATAACGCCTGTGTTCGTCTTCCTCTCTGTTGTGCCGTCCCGTTGCGCTGCATTTAAACTTGTCGTCTGTTCTTGCTTTTCTTCGCTTGATGCTGCATTGTAGGTGAGTAAACTTTATTAAGAGATGTAATATGGGTGAATGAAAGCCTTTTATGTAGATTTTATTTTAAGAACGCGTTATTTGTGTAGCCATATCCACGTTTTAGACGAAGCCTCGTACAACACAAGCCTCGCAGACACATATTCCGTCATTCCCATGAGGGCACGGCAGCCCTTTAAGAAACTCGCATCGACGGTGGCGCCAGTTTACCCTCTAGGTGTTATAGTGAGAAACTCTATGACGGCGGTGACGTGACAAGGCCGGCATAATCGCGATTGAATGACGGAGAATGGAAGACGTCGATGAAGGACGAAGGCGCTATGTCGGCATGATGGCGACCAGTGAATGACGACGACTGCGGGACAATAATCGGATGACGACGATGGTGTGAGATGGCGTGACGGCGACTGTGACGACGATGACACATGACGACTCACCCGTGGGAACTGTGTAAGCTGTACTGTGGATGGCGCCCACCACTGTGGATGGCGCCACCGGCTCAAAACTGAACAACGAGCTAAGAAAAGCTATAATGTTTCTTACAATTAGCTTAATCGAGGCACCTCGCCGGAAAAACCACTGGGGCTGCCTTTTAATATGTGTACTTTTTTTTTTCACTTAATAAACGTCTTTCTCTCGCCCTTTAAAAATGGAGCCCCATCGGTTCCTTTTATTTTTCTTGCACACCTTTAGGATTCGTAGTTCATAATGCGACCGTTAAGTCATTAACCTTGATTTAGGAGTATTGCAGAGCATTTTTGGTGGTCACGTAACTTCATATAAATGGCTGTTTTTTGTTTTTGCTTGTATACAGATTACTTTGTTCATTTATAGCTACTAGTTAGTGAGTTCATCGGGGTAAGTTCACCTCGAAGCGTCTTATTACATTTGAGCACAACCTATGTGCGATGTTTTATGCAAAATATGTTTCTGGAGAAATATAACATGCCATGGAGGCGTTTTGATGTTGAATCTCGATTAAAAATGATTACTGGCACCGTCGTGCCCTCTTTCCAACCCTATATGTCTCCCACTCCAGTGCAGGGTGGCAAACCGGAAACTCGCCTCTGGTTAACCTCCCTGCCTTTCCCCTCTCTCTCTCTAGACCATTTGTTCTTTCGTTTCATTGATAAGAGTTAAGAGGTAGCTGAAGCTCGTGAGCGCTTTTTCTCAGCAAAATACTGTACCGACTTCGAAAAGGTTTGTTGAATTTAAATCAAATTGAAGCACGATAACATTACGCAGAGGATTTTTTCGTTATGCCTTCAATTATTTAGAAACTTTTTTGACATTGGCAATATTAAAAAAAAAGAAGCTCTAGTATCATGTGTGCAACTCTGTAACTCAGCAACAAAACGATACCAGAATTTTGTAGTAAACTCAACTAATATAATACATATAAACCGGACAAAATTTGTGTTTTATGTGCCGCTTTAAAATATACTGCTCATGTAGGAGTATGAGTCTTGTAAAAACTTCATAAACATTGTAACAATCTGACGTAAGCTGTCAATGATATGTATCTGATTTGTCCGCTTGAGATGTTCAAACAGATGCAGAGTTACGGATTTGTGAACTTGGCGCTTCTATGTTATGAAATTTACCGATTTTCGTAATCGTTACTAAAATATTGCAGGTCACCCTAAATAAAAAATTACGCTTACTAGGGTTGCTAGAATTTAATTTCTCTCTCAAATGTGGTTGTTTCACAAAATCGGTCATTAGGCGGTTGCGGTTTTCTCACAAAAGCATTTGTCAGTTTACACGTAATTGATTGGGGAAATCGGAGTTGTAACCTAGCTAGAGCTTCCTTTTAGCTAGTTCTAGACGTTTTCGGTGTTTTAGGTCGAGCTACGATGCATTTCCCTACAGCGCCACATCATCGCAAGATGATGGAGACCCTGAAGAGTTTCCGCGATGAAACAAGAACTTGCATGCATATATTGAGGGAACGTCCGAGAAGATGTGTCAATGATGTGATCTGAGTGTGTTCAGAAGCGTTGCACCGCAGTCAGTTTTAAATATACGTTGCCAGTTGAATGACGTGACCGTTTCGCATGCGTCACCTACAGATGGCGGTGTTTGTGTCCTAGATTCAAACCGCGGTAATTCCAAAACAAATCCAGTGCGCTGTTTCGTTTCCAGATTCACTTGAATTTGTAACAGCAGCTTACTTCGGATTCCGAAACGCACACTTGGGCTTTGAAATCGGCAACAGAGTGATTACATGTCTCGCTTCCATGTAATTACGCGTAACGGGTGTTCGTTTCCGTCCGCGTTTCCATATGTGAGCACTCCACATGTCTCAGAGCTAGTAAGGCCAGTTGGGCCAGGAGGCCTCAGGACTTGCTTGATAAGAGAAACTATTGCCATCCTGGGGCTTATTTGGACTGTATTTCCAACCACTAATTGAAAAAAATCAATATGTCCTTCTCTTAGCGTCTGTCGCAAAAAAAAAGATAAAAATACTTATTTCACAGACTAGACTTGCAGCTTTACGACAAGGAAACATGTGACTGACTGCGTTGCTAACTTTCGGGCTACGATACCTTTGAAGAAACGTCGTCCTACGCCTCGACACGTAAACAAAACATCCCAGAAGGCGTCCTCAAAATGAATAAACGTTGCGCGTCACGCCAGACTGGACAAATGTATCTGCCTGCGCAAGTCCCACGGGACGGCAAAAACAAAAGCAAATGTTTCCCCTTTACTACTCTTATAGGTGATCCTTCCCCGTTTCCACCTAGCACTGCCACACCGGCAACGTTATTTTGACAGCGCATGACGTGAGACTAAATAACAGAAGCAAGTCCCAGCAGTGCAGACTGAAATAAACAGCAAAATGAAACAGTGCCGATAAGCCCAAACCACCAAAACAACTTAAAACACCAAATGTAGTGCTCCTAAAGGACATGGCCGGTGAGGCAATGACAAATGACGTGAAAGCGTGCGCGAACGCAAAAGACAACGGAGGGAGCACGAGTTTAATAGAAAGCACCGGTCGCCTATTAGCTGCGGGGACCGAACGGCGATAAAGCGACGGAGCTGCTAAATAGAAGCAGCGATTTGCGGCCTCGTGGAGAGCCACGCTCCCTCGCCACGCAACACAAAGGACTTCATCAGCAGCGAGGGCTGCCGGAAAACAAGACCTCTCTCTCCCCCTTCCAGTATTGCCCCCCTCGGTACATCGCTCAAGGGGAAAAGCGGGGTGGATTCGAATCATCGTGGCTTCAGTGAAGGGACTTTCCAGGCCACCCTGCGATCGAAGCACAGCGTCAGGAGTCAGAGAATGGAAACTGACTATGGGAGGAGGGGGAACCAAAGTAGATAGATGCCGATAGAAGCTGCGAGCGGAAGAACGTAACAAGAGAAGTTGCTGAGGTTTCTTGCTCGTCTTATTAGAAGCATTTTCTGGGCGCTCGGGCGTTTCGCTGCCTGCGGTTTTGATCGTCGTGGGTGTTACGCAGCCCCTTGCATGTGTCCTCTCCTCCTCGTCTTCTGCGGGCCCGCACCACGTGGCCCGAAACTTTTTCATTGTTGTTTTGGCGAGCAGAAAGGGCACAAAAAGGAGATGAGGGAGAAGAACGGGGGAGGAGGAGGTGAGCAAACCGAAACCCAGCTTCCGATTGGCCCGCATAGGTGGCAGGGGAAGCGCCTCACTTTGACAGGGAGGAGTCTCCTGCGGATAGGGTAATCACTGCGAGCTGTGGACATGAGGCGAGAAGGCGCAGGGGCCGAAACTTGTGCGTACTGATGCGAAGACGCAACGCCCGCCAAATGTGAATAGGATGAAGAAGCGATGAAAGAACGGCACGAGTTAGAGTCTAATAAAATGACAAGGCAGAAGAACGGGGGTGGTTAATAAAGAGAGGGCGAGGGAATGCGAACGGGGAGGGGGTGAGGGGGGGGGGGGAGGCTTCTTGGTGAACGTCTTTTCCAGCGGCGTCAAACAGGATTGGCAGTGGCGCCCAGTTCCGGTCGCGTCTGCTGGGACCATTTGGTGCGGATTTCGGCCGTGACATTCACCAAGCCATCCCTGAGTGGCGTTCATTCTCTCGCCATCGAGAGTGCCGTCGATCGGGATTTTTTTTGTTTGTTGTTGTTGTTTCTTCCCTACTCCGTCGTCGGTTCGAACTCGGTCGTCGAGACGAGTCCGGGCCGCGCCACGTGGGTCGAAGACGACGTCGTTGGGTCAACTTCTGCTGCTCGCCAGCTTGGCGCCAGGCGCTAGCGACGTCCTGCGCGTCTCGCCGGCAAACAACCGCACCAGCATCGCCCGACTCGTTGCGAGAGGAGCGCTGAGGAGGCAGCCTGTGGCGCTATTCAAGAGGAAGAAGAGGAGGAGCCTGTCCCGCCGTCTGGCCAAAGTGTGCAAGAGGCAAGCCGCTGCCACTCCCGCCGCCACCACGTCGTCCACAGCCGAGATGCTCTCCATCTTCTCGTCGCCAGAACCCGGTGACTGCTCGGCCATGGTTGATGGGTCAGTACGAATTTGCCTCGCTGTCACGTGTTGCGCGCCTGGGCTAATTTTGAGGATTCACCCGTATGAAGATCGCAGACGTTGGACCATATTTGGCTATAACCGTCTCTGGTTTCATCCACTACGCAGTGCTACAGTGGTGCGCATTCCTTACATTCTTGTAATTAGTACATAATGCCTGACGTAGCCAGGGAGTACTCTCGCGTAGGTGGTAGGTGCTCACATTTTCCTCGGCGCTAGAAACTTGGACGGTTATACAATGAAAAACTAATTTGAAAGAGTAGACGGGCGCAGGAAGTGACACGGTCTCAATTTACTCCGTTGTTCACGCCTCTGTTTGTTTCTTGTTCTTCAAGGGTACCTTTTGACGAGCTCTCTGTAGCTAAAAGCAGTGATTATGTGGTTACTCTTTAACTAAGTAAACGAAACAAGTAAGGCGTTTTCCCGTAGTTTCATTGAGTCGAAGGTCTGAGAGAACTTGGCCGTTAAATGGCGCGGTTTTAATATCCGCCATGCGATTGGACAATCTGATGGGCACTCTATGCGGCAGCTGCGCGGAGGAAGTAATTTAATGCGTGTGGTGTTGGCTTCCAAAGCAAGAACATTGTTGTAAAAATAGAGCTTAACATTTTGTAATGTGAGTGCTTACTGTATAGAAAACATTACTTCCAGTCCCTATCGCTTAGGTAGTGAGTAGTTCTCCGAAAATAATGGCGTACGACTTAGAGAATGTGTGATGTACCTTGCTTGTTTAGTTTTTTGAGCGGGGTCGGCGTGATATATTTCCGTTTCCTCGATACAAATTTCCGTCGGCGATTGCTGCATATTTTGTTTTGTTTCAAGTTTGCTGTTATCAGGCTCAGAACAGCTAGGATAAGCGTTATTTGGCTATTTGATATTTCTCAACTGTTTGGCAAGTGAAGGATACGCGGAGTAATTGCTACGTGGTCAGGCCATGTGGAGTATCACCCATTGGCTAGGTATCGAGGCGAAGTTTGATCTTTTTGCTTTGCGATGAATGAAGGTTTTCTTATCATCGTAATTACATTTATTTCTTGCCATTTAATTTGTACTGTCATGAGTACTTACAGGTTCACCTCTCCTGAGTTTATGATACTATGAAGCTACGGTGTTTTCTCGCACCTTACAATATCCCCCCCTCCCTCCTTCTTTTCTTCTTCTTTTGTTTTGCTTTTCCTCGTGATGACAAAAGTATCTGTGGATGCTTAGGTTAGAAGCATAAAATATAACAACTCCGAGCTCGAAAGCGCGTCATATTGATGAAGGGCTCAGGTTTCAACAGCAAAAAAACATTATTTAAGATGGAAGAAAATGTATGGCCTGTTCGATAAATGAGTGTTCGCATTCCTATTTTTCACAGTCTATGATTAGCAGCCTCGCTTGACGTGAGATTCTTGTACCGCTGTTCCAGCTGTTTCTCCTGCTGCAATTGGTCAAAGACAGTGAATTTTGCTCAGTTAAACTGAGGCTCTTTGTGGTACAGCAATTTCTAGAGGACTTCCCAATGACGTCGACTTAGGCGTCAGCAGCCGGCTCTTGAGCACCAAAGGACGCTCAAACTCGCGCACAGTTTACTTTCTTGCCTCCGTCCTGAGTGTAATGCGGAATAGTTGCGATATACTGTATACGAGGGTGCTAATAATCCTGAAAATGCGGTAGCTGCAGTATCACCACCATATCAGACAATGCAAAGCAGGGCCAAACAATTCCAGCAGTGTAAGCAACGGTAGACATTTGGTTAAGTCTATCACTGCGCTCTGTGTCTGGCCAATATTAGCGGGACACTAAGTAAGCTTTGTTGCACCTAAATGATGTATACATGTTCATTTCGCCACATAGTTTATTTTATGCGTGGTGACATCGTCGTACCTGCATATAGGTAGAAAGATAAATGCGTACGATAGTGCTTGTACTCGCTTGGCTAAGTCCTTTGCGGTCGAAACGCTGACTATGCTAGCTCCAGCTTGCAATATTGCGTCGGAAATTTGATTGTCCAGAATGAGTTGTGTATGTATATGTATTTTTTGGTCATATGCTGAGGCAAACAGCTCTTAACAGTCTTTCAGACGACAGTGAATGAAATAGTCTGTGAGGCCCACGACTTCTTCAGGACTTTGCCTAATCCATCTAGCGCTTCTACTGCAAGCGGACGCAGCACTGAGCTCCATGTCTTTGGTAGAGTTGCTGTTTCAGTATACCAGTGTACCAAAACAGACGGTGGTACATTATAGGAACTGCTGCGAAGATGAGCGCGTGCCTCGTGTCACCAGCTGTAGTGTGCGCAGTGCGATGTTCTTTCGTAGAAAGAAGGAGAACACGTAAAGAAGCGCGGTAAGTCGATGAGTAGGCAAGGCAACTTGATTGGGCAAATGAACGTAACACCGCTCCGCTGCCCCAGCGAAATGGGTCCCTCTGTTCTTGAGCTTGCTTGTAGCCATCTTTTTAATATGCGGATTTGTGAATATCTTTGAGCTTGGTTATACCGCTGCAAGCTTCTCGTGAGCGATTATGTTCTAGTGTTGGTCGGGCGTGTTGTCTATGTTACAGTAGGAATGGTAAAGCTGTGCGAAAGACTTGGAGGAGAGGGAGACGGAGCTTTTTAATTTCTAAGGTGAAACCAACTTGTCCAAGGTACTAGTCAACTCTATCGCTGATTTCTCGCTAATTGCTGCATAGTATTTTGAGCAAGTTGCCTCAGTGATCGGCTACGCTTTGAATCCTTCTGTATGGTTTCTAGTTCTGGGAAGTCTGCTGACTGGGAGTGCGTATTTATTTCGCCGTTAACCGAAGGTAAGATGACTGAAATATTGCCCGCTGGGAAATCCACAGAGTCAACATTGCAGTGTAGATTCAAGCGGATAAAAACGGAGCCAAAATGACGTCGCCAAACGTCAAGAAAAACCAACATTTCAGTTTTACGATTCAGCGAAATAAAGAGCTATGTCATATCCTTCCGCAACTCTTCCAAGATTATAGAAAATTATGAGTTGTCCCGCGTGTAAGTATTCTCGTTTTTTACACCACGGTCGATCATATTTTTATCCTCGACATTTTGATTCCTAAGCGATCTCTGCAACTGTTGTCATCAGTGATTCTGGGAAATCGTCTGTGGGTTTGCGATCCACAGTGTAACGTAAGCCATCCCCCTCCTTCATGATAGTGCATTTTTAAACTAAAGGAAGCTGTGATTCTCTCGGCAGCCTTCGAATGTGCCGAGCTTCAAAGCAACGAACCTTTGTGAACTCGCTGCTGAAAATACTAGCGTGTGCCTATGCGGACCCTATAGACAAGCGTTACCAGCTACACTTTACCAGGCTTGGGATAACTTAGGTTGAAAGTGAAGAACTACGTCTGCGCGCAACACGGGCATTCGTTGAATGCCCATGTTTAATGGTGTGCGTTGAAAGTCTCCGTTGAATGCCCGTTGAATGGTCTGCCAAAGGCAGTACTGCTTGGTCGTCGGAGCCAATGTCACATGAAAATTGACTAATGTTGCATACATAGTGTGGAAGTCCATACAAGAGAGAAGTTTACAGGAAGAGGGAGGCTTGAAGTGATAACAGTGGCCGAACAGATATGTCGCTGGAACCAACGCTTCGACCAGGAGACTTTGCCAGAGCAACAATACGTTGCTGCCTTGGCAAAGGGAAGCGTTCTTGTCGAAACACTTGCTGCAGCGTCATTCCTTGTTCGACCATCTATAATCATTACATAGTCCAGGCAGCATCTGCTAAATTTCTGGCTAACATTTAGCTCATACAGCACGCTATTTAAGGCAAATATTTGTCCAGAGCAGTGAGGGCAGCATGCTGCTTTTTCGGTTTATAGCTATTAAAACACCGTTCATTCCCGCGGCATTTTCTTGTATTGGCATACAACCATGTCTCCGTTAGTCTGAAAACAATTACAAGAGAAACAGGAAAGGAGGTATGAACCACAGTGAAACCAGTTTGGTACGAAACCATCAGCCATTCGCATATTTTAGAGATAACAACAATTTGTATTTCTTGGAGAGCTTTTCTCGTTTCTCTTGTACATTTGTTTCGTCTTAACTGACGCAATCCCGATCTTTTCTCGCGTTATTTCATTGCCTTGCAGGCGCATGCGCAGTAATAAATGTTATATTGTTACGAAAGATGTTTATTTACACGGTGAAACGAGATCCAGGAGGAAGCCACAGGGGAGGACCAGGCGGCGCGGAGTACAGCTGAGCTCACGCGCCCCCCTCTGCTTCTTCTTTCTCTCGCTCAGTCGCGCAGTGCTGCGACATTTCCGCCGGAGGCGCACGAAGCTCGCTGAGCGGGCCCTGTGATGACAGTGCTAGAGTGTGACTACGCGAACAACTTGCGTCGCGCATGAACGCCGATTACTTTGGCGACAACATAATGACATCACTCAAGCGAGTGAGTATAACGAATGGTCCAGATTAAGTGGCGAGAAACTTGCGGTACAATCCCTTTTTGCGAACAGGTGTCCACAACCAAACATAGTCACCGAGAGTAAAGCTGACGGGGATATGCCGGGCATCGTTGCGAGTGTTGCTGTGGCCTTGTGAGGACAACATCCTAAGATGCGCCAGTCGACGTGCTTCTTCAGCACGGCACAGAGTTTGGGCGATTGAAGGATCCTCTTGATACGAGAAATGTAGAACCGTGCCCAGAAAGCTCTGGGGAGTGCGTGGTACAGCAGAAAGAACCGCACATGTCCAGTAACTTCATGCTTGATAGTACTGTACGCTTACCTAACAAAAGGTAAGACCACGTCCCAATTTTTGTGGTCAGCGGGGACATACATTGATAGCATGTTGCTAAGGTTTCGATTCGTCCGCAAACTTGCGAGTGGTAACAGATGGCATGGCGATAAGCAGAACCCCAACGCCGTAGAAATTCTTCAATGACGTCGGCGGTGCCGTCCACGGTCACTGATGACAGCCCGTGGAGTGCCGTGACGTAGTATGACGTGATGCAACATCTGCTGCAGTGGCAGATGGAAATGCCGCAGTTTCCGTGTAGCGAGTTAAGTAATCAATGTGCACTATAATCCAGCGGTAGCCAGCTGACGTTTTCGGGAGCGGGCCGAGCAAGACGATGTCGACTTTTAACAGCGAAGCTGTTTAAGCCAGCCGTAATTTGTGGTGCGTGCCAAGAAATTACCGCGCCGTAGCCATGGCAACTCGGAGGTGGAGGAGGAGACCGCGTGCATGCGTACGCGGTCTCCTGCTCGCCAGCTCCCTGCCTTACTGACCCCCGCCTCTCTGCTTTCCGCAGCGCGCTGAACCTGGAGAGAAAAAGAGTGGGGGGAGTTTGCATTAGGCCGCGCAAAGCTCAAGACACAGCGATGCTGACCGATTGATATCGAGCGGCTAGCCTCCAACGCGTTCGGCGTCGGCAAGCAGCAGCGTTCTTGGCACTGTGCCAGCCCTGTTTAGCCTGCCTGCGTTTGTGGCATGCCAGGTACGCTGTCGCTGGTAGGCGCCGACGCGTCCAGCGCTAGTCACGCGAAATGTCACGAAAGGGAAGGTACCTCCGAAAATGATCGCTCGAGAATACCTTCCTACATGTGTAGTTAAGTTAAACCAAGTTAAGACCTAGCAGCAACCAAGTTAATACCTAGCAGTAGCAGCCAGTAAGCTTCGCTGTGCCTAAACTTTGCGCGACTGAGTGCGAACTTGCCTGATTTTTAACAGCGAAGCTGTTTAAGCCAACCGTAATTTGTGGTGCGTAGCAAGAAGCTACCAAGAAATAAAATAAACTTTCTTGCCGAGGCAGGATTCCAGCCCGCGTACCCCCGGACCCAAGGCAAGCGTCGTAACCACTAGGCTATACAGCCACGCCTGCAGAGCATGCATTTATGCGAACCATATGATTGCGTTCGAGCGTCGCCGTCTTCGTCCACAGCTGGCGCGTCCGTACGCTCGTGCTCTGCGAGGTGAAGAGGTTTTGCGCGCTATGAGAGCGAGAGAGGGAGACGCATTCACGGAGCGGGTCTCCTGGAACGCGGTATCGGCATTGGAACGCGGTGTCGGTGTTGCAAGCTGCGCTATGCAACGCGCAGTGACGGCCGTAAGTCCGAGACGTGCGAAAAGAAATTATCATCATCATGAGTAATAAGATGAAAAGTTCGCGCGCACTTCCAGAAAATGATGGGCTACGATCGCCCAGCTTCGCTGTTTCAAGCGTTGCGCGGCCGAGTTTAAGGTTAAGCGTTTTTTTTTTTTTTTCAAAGGGCAATATCGGTGGCCTAACTGGTTGCAAATAGCCTGCTGTAGCCGTCGTCGTTTGCTTGTGGCGTTGACCAACAGTACAGCTGGCGACATACTGTTTCGTTGTTTGCCAGAGTTTGGGCCAGAAAGATTTCTGGCGAAGTCGGTGTAGGGCGCGTGCGAAGCCAAGGTGCCCGGACGTGATATCGTCGTGCATTGAATGAAGGACTGCAGTGTGCAGGTTTTTGGGCATAATTAGGAGCAATGGAGGGCCATCAGCGGATAATTTTTCTGTACAGCAAGCTATTACGAAAAGTAAACAGTGTTGTTCCTGCTGGTTCACGTGCAGCTGCCAGTAGGGCTTTCAAGGTAGGGTCGCAACGTTGCTCGCTTTCGAAGGTACTGAGGTTTGGAAACTCGGGGGGGGGGGGGGGGGGGTGATAGAAACTAGATAGTCGTCGAAGTGATCATTGTTAGCCTTATTGTGCGGCGAAGGGAGGCGGGATAGGCAATAAGCATCCATGTGACATCGTCCGCTCGTGTAGGTGACGGAAAAGCTGTAATCTTGAAGGCGCAACGCCCAGCGGGCCAACCGGCCAGACGGGTCGCGCAGCTCAACGAGCCAACATATATTGTGCATGATGGTCAGTCAATATCGTGAATGCGCGGCCATGCAGATACGGACGGAACTTCTGAATGGCGTAGGCGACTGCTAGACACTTGAGTTCAGTAATGTTGTAGTTCTCTCCGCTCTTGTGTCCGACTGGCATAGGCAATGACATGCTGGCGACCACCGCAGATCTTAAAAAGCACAACGCCAACACCCACACCGCTGGCGTCAGTATGCAGCTCAGTTGACGCTTCCGGATCAAAATGCCACAGAATTGGTCCAGAAGTCAATAAGAAGTTCAGCTGTTGAAACGCAGACTCGCAGTCAGCAGTCCGCAAGTATGGGGTGGGGTGTCTTTGTGAAGGAGAGACGTCAGGAGAGAGGCAAGCCATGCGAAATTCTTGATGAACCACCGGAAACCTGAGCAAGGACCCCCAAAAAATTTCGCAGGTTTTTCACCGTCTGTGGCTGCTGCAAGTGGCGAACCGCTGCAATCTTCTCAGGGTTTGGTCGTATGACGTCTTTGTCCACCAGAGAGCCTAGTACAAGGGCTTGACGCTCACCGAAATGTAACTTTTGGGAGTTTAAAATAAGGCCTGCTTGCTGAATACAGTCAAGAACGACCGACAGGCGCTGATTGTGCTCGTGAAATGTCCTGCCGTATATAATGACGTCATATAAATAGCACATGCAAATTTCACATTTGAGTCCGCGGATCACCGTGTCCATAAGTCGCTCGAATGTCGCTGGAGCGTTTCACAAGCCAAAGGGCATAACGCTGACCTCAAAGAGGCTGTCGGGTGTTACAAAGGCTGTCCTCTCCGTGTTTGATGGGTGCATTGGAATTTGCGTACACCCTGATCGTAAATCAATAGAATAGAAATACGACGCGGAGTGGAGACAGTCGACGGTGTCGTCTATTCGTGGAAGCGGGTACACGCTTTTCTTTGTGACGGTGTTTAGGCGGCGATAGTAGTAGTAGTAAAGCTTTATTATATTCAGAAACCGGACAAGCTCCTACCCCAGTCCACAGAGGGGGTAGGGGGTTAAAGACGAAGTTTGTCCAGCAGGGTGGTGCCCCTATTCCAAGGCCCCACTAGCACGGGCCATCCGCTCAGCTCGTTGGATCAGTCGTAGCTGACCTTCCAGGGCCGGGCTAGACAGCAGCGCCTCCCATTCGTTCCACGTGCCGTTTGCTTCGTGTTCTTCTCCGTGTTCTGCACAATCCCACGTGATGTGAAAGAGTGTTGGTGTTGCTCCACACCACGGGCATATGTCTCTGTATGCCGTGGGGTAGATCAGGTGGAGTGTGTGCAAATTTATGTAGGTGTTCGTCTGTAATCGTCGCAACACGGTTGCCTCCGCAGCGCTGAGTTTACCGTGCGGGGGTGGATAGATCTTTCTATTTTCTCTGAAGTATTTCAGAATTGTTGCAAATCAAGGGTCTAGGGGTGTAGGGTCCTCTATTGCAGAGTCTGGGGCGGCACGGTGATTTGTAAAGCCTCGAGCCGCCTCGTCCGCATGCAGGTTCCCGGTGACACCCTCGTGCCCCGGTGCCCATGGAGGTCACAGTTTGGATGTATTGAACCGTGGGGTCCCATCCAGTCCCGACAAGTATTCGGAGCGCCTGTGCTCCAACTTTGCCCCTTAGATAGTTCCTGCAAGCTTTCTGTGAGTCTGTGATTATTGTTAATGGAGATTTTCGCGTCCAGCCCTCTTTTATTGCGAGCGCAAGTGCAACCTCTTCTGCTGCTGTTGTAGAAGCGCGATGTATTGAAGCGCAGGCTGTAATTTTCTCTCTACGGTCCGTGACCACTGCCACCGCCTTCCTTGCATCTGTCTGATAAGGCGCAGCGTCAGTGAATCTTGCCGTATTGATGTATTTTGTCATTTTTTTCTATATATTGTGCCCTAGCCGTTCTTCTCCCAGCATGCAGGGTAGGATCCATGTTATTTGGTATGGGGGATACCGTGTAGCATTCTTTAAGTTCGTTGGGTATCTCATTAGTTTCTTGATGTCTTTATATTAGTGCATCACGCCCAAAACTTGCTGAAGACTTCTCTGCCTGTTGGAGTCTGGAGCAGGCGATTTTCTTGTGTTCGTAGCTGTGCTTCGGTTAATTCTTCAATCGTGTTGTGTAGACCAAGCGCCAGTAGCTTGTCGTTTGAAGTATTCCGAGGCGGCGATAGCACACACGAAAACTCCATGAGTTGTGTTTTTTCTTGACTAGGATCACAGAAGCCGCCCAGGGGCTACGTGATTCCTAGATCACGCCCTTCTGCAACATTTCTTCGACCTGTTCGGCAGTGACTGTTCTCTCTGAAGGTGAAACGTGATAAGGCTTCTGACGAATTGGCGTTGCTTGCCCTGTAGGGATGCGGTGTTGCATACCGGACGCCGGTGTTGAATGGGACACCCGTTGGTCTCGAGCAAAACCAAACACTTTGGCGTAGCGAGGGAGCACTCATTGAGAGAGAGATAGAGAGAGAGAGAGAAAATAATAAATAAAGGCAGGGAGGTTAAGCAGGACTGAACCCGGTTTGCTACTCTACACTGGGGGAAGGGAAAGGGGGAGGGAAAGATTAGGAGAAGAAGAGAAAGTCCACTGTGGATATCGTTGACGTGGCAGCAGTTTTCTGCTCTATATAACTGACAGTGGTTCAGTCCGGATCATAGACGGTCACTCAATCCTGTAGTTTTTTAAAAATCGCAGCAGTGCTTCTATGGCCTTTTGTAGCTGCGATATCTGAGGCCATGGTCCCAAGATCTTGTTCAAGGTGAACGGATTTCTATCCTACTGATTTAGAGCTGTGCAGAGGTCATGTCTTTCGTTTTCAAACGATGGGCAGTAGCACAGTATGTGTTCTATAGTCTCATCGACATCGCAGGCATTACACTCGGCGCTATCAGCCATTCCAATCTAACACGTATATGCATTGGTGAATGCAACGCCCAAGCGTAAGCGGCACAGCATTGTTTCCTCACTTCGTGGAAGCCCAGGTAACAGCCGCAGTTGCAGAGATAGGTCGACAGAATGCAATCGATGCCGGGTGAATTCAGGTGTATGCCACTTCTCCACTGTCATACGGTGCGCTAACTTGCTTAAGTGTTGGGCTGCGTCAGTCCTCGATAAAGGTGCTGAAACAAGGTTTGCTTCATCGTGGGCTTTCCTTGCTGCTTCGTCGACGAGACAGTGACTCGTTAATCATGCGCTTAAAGTCTGCAGAAAAATTATGGCTGGAATCAGGGTTGGATTTCTTTCCGGTAGTTGACATTTGGACCGTTAGGACGCTGACAATAGCTTGTCCGACAAAGCTTACCAGTTTAAGTCCTACCGGCGGCGAAGTTATGGATTGGGTTGAAACGTTCACTGTTCACAATCGAGTATAATCATCACTGGTGACATTCGCTCCTAAATGTCTGGTCTCGTGCAGTAATTTAAACAGAACAAACACCAAGGGGGCGTAGCATTTCCCCACCAACTCCGCGAAAGGTAGCGTAACTTTTGTCCAAGACGATTTTTGAAAGACAGCCTCATAACCGAAACTGCAGTGCCGGTATCAACTAAAGCAAGCGTACTCGCATGGTCCACTGAAACACACACTTTGTTTTTAAACATTATTGCACAAGGGGGTCTTGATGAAGATGAATGTATTGCGGCCTCACGCCCGTCGGTCGCATCAGCTAGTTTCCCAGCGGGGGCGGTAACAACGTCCGACGACGCGGTGACGAAGAGCGCCGTTGTGTCGGCGGTGGTGTGAGGCTGCGCTTGTAGACCGGGGAGTGACTATGGTTCGCGCGGCCGCACAGCAGCCGTTGAAATAAACTAGGAAACGGCCAAGGCTCCTCAGCGGGCACACGGGTTGTATAGGCATTAACTAGTGGAGCTCGCTGGTGGCGGCGGTGGCAATACCTAGTAATGTGTTCAGCCACTCCACAGCTATAGCAAATGCGGGAATCGCGGCCTGTCTGACACCGGTGTCACGGGTGAAAACGAACTCGCAGGCTGGTTGCAGGTGGGAGGAGCCCGAGGAACAAATCGTTGTGTTGTATCTTGCCGGCGTTCCAGACTTGGTGGTTGTGGTCGCAAGTTCCTGCTTTCCGGACGATCAGCATAGTCCATGCGGGGCTCTCGGTAGCTCTGACGTGCCCAGGTAGCTGGTAGCACATGACAGCGGTAGTCAAATGCACATTGACGGCACGCATGAGCGTCGTCAAAAACTTTAAGGTGCGCGAGCTCTTCTTTAACCACTTGCCGTATCACTGAGATGTCGTCATGGGCTGGGATGGTGGTGACATTGTGCAAGCGTCGGAACTTTGGTAAAATCCTCATTT
The DNA here is from genome assembly GCF_013339745.2 of Dermacentor silvarum. Lineage (NCBI taxonomy): Eukaryota > Metazoa > Arthropoda > Arachnida > Ixodida > Ixodidae > Dermacentor > Dermacentor silvarum. Next base: position 228,175,283 of record NC_051156.1, read on the forward strand.
TCAGCGCTTCAAACACCCCACGGTGTTTCCTAAAATCAGATGGAGTACTAAGGTCTTCCTTCGTTATAAGAAAATATAACGAAGGAATATTCGTTATTCCGTTATTCCCCCCTAGGACATCACGCTTGAAGCAAGATTTTCTTCTTTCTGCGAACAACCTAAAGAACTTGCAAAAAAAAAAAGCACAGAAAATTGCAAGAGTGACTCACTTCCTCTGTTTCATAGTGCAAAAACGCACAGGCTGGATACCCCTTTCAGGGCTGTTGTTAGTGAGCGTGGCACTTGGCAACTCGAGGTTAGCAGATTTCTGTTGACGTGCCTCAAGCACCTTAATGTCGCTGATCCTTTTCTAATTACTAAATCCGACGAAATCACCAGCTTTTTTCGTGACAGCCTTAACATTGGCTTTGGCTTTTCTGTGAATATAGAAGAATGATTTTACTCTATTCCACATCGCGAAATGTTTGTTGCTATCAAAGTACGCAACGATAATCGGGTGAATCGGAATTTCAGAATGCAATTGGTCTTAGTTCTGAAAATTTTCTTGCCTTATTGGAAGCCTATCTCAAAGTGTGCTTTTATTATTTTTGACAACCAACTATACTTACAAAAGAAGGACATATGTATTGGTGTAGCGCTCGTCGTTCCTTTCCTCTCGTCCCTCTAACTGCTATCTGTTATTTTCGACTTTTTGCGCCACAAAGATCATGTTAAGTCGAGTGGAAAGAAGTCGACGCTATTGTTGTGGCTTTTGTTGTTATTGGGGGATGAGCACTCGCCAAAGAACACCGCTCGACACAAGTCGGTGTGTAGATGACCACAAGACAACGGACATCCTTGACCGACGAGAATACTAAACGCAGAGAACTTTGCTAAACTAAAAGATATAGTTCAGTGATGTCCAGGAATTCCAGCGAAGACAGTTCGCGCTCGCGCGGCGATAGATCAGGATGTTCACCACGTCATCCTTAGCGAGAGTCGTGCAGGCCCTGAGGGCTGCTCGACCACGCTGTTACCACGCCAGGTTCTCTGCACCATTCGTCGGGGCAGGAACGATTGGAACAGAGACCAAGTGACCTGCGGCGTCTGCTTCTCTCTACTGCAGTTGCACTTCCAGTGAAGTATGGCTGACCGCCTGAGTCTTGAGAATCGGGCACGCCACAAGCCTTTCACTCGCGAGCTACATACTTGCGAACACTTTCTCCTGTCTTCTGCACCGCGCTTATTTTAATTCTCGTCCGCAAATACTGTCGTAATATGGGACCTACTTCACACCACACCTCCCTCGAAAGTAATGGTTTCAACGCCAAGCAGGGTCGTGGAGCAACAATTTATATCATCGTTAGATAAACAAATGATTCGCGATTGACTTGACCGATTTCTTTTTGATAGAGAGACAGAAATGAGATTGGAAAGGCAGGGAGGTTAACCAGAATAAAAGCTTCAATTTTCTACCTTACTCTGCGGGAATAGTAAGGGAGAAGACGGGGATAGCGAAAAAAGAAAGCTTTTTCTTCACAATCACTTTCTCTTTCCAACACACGAAAGAAAGTAGAAATACAGGAGGTAGGGACTAAAAAATTCAGAGCTTTTCCACTATATGAAGGTGGAAGACCAGCGAAGCTGTTGGGTTTGTTTAATTATTTTTAAAATTTGGTGGTTATGCTTTTAAATAGTTTAAAAGACACAACACATAACATGATTGCGTGGCTGCGCGCCGTATGCTGTATGTGCGAGTGAAAGCGAGTTTAAGCGACTCGATTCACACCACCTTGCACCATCGGCCGCAGCACATTGGGCCGCTGCGCGTTCGGCTTCTCGTCGCTTTCGCGCCCATTCGCGCTGTTGAGCGCCGCGCGGCGCCTTTGCTCCTTGAAGGCGCGCTCTTCCTCTTCGGAGCGAGCGACACGGGTCTTACTCATTCCGAGTCCAAGGGGCAACTGTCGCTAGAGAAATGGCTATGTCAAGAGAGAATGAGACACAACTATTGGTTGTTAGACTATTACGCTGTATCACTGACGTTTCGACACGCATAGTCATAGACTAGTGTTTGGGCAACAACGTTCATCGCTCCGGCGCATTGTTTTTGTCTCTTTGGGTCTCACGTGTGACAAGGATAGTTCAAGGGCGTGTTACAGGTCTCCGAGCCCACAGGGGTATGTTCTATTGAGCTTCAACCCTTTCTGAACTATCACCAGGATCGGCCCACTTTGTTGTTCTACGCGTGGTTTTGTCCGCGGACGCGATCCGCCAGAACCCAGCCATATACAGCTTCGCTGAAAAAAAAAATGTGGGGTTTTATGTGCCAAAACTACGATATAATTATTAGGCACGCCGTAGTAGGCGACTCCGGATTATTTTTGACCACCTGGGGTTCTTTAACGTGCATCTAACGCACGGTACACAGGCGTTTTTGCATTTCTGCCCCATCGAAATGGGGTCGCTGCGGCAGGGATTTGATCGCGAACGATCGCGAAAGCGAACAATTAATTTAGAGCTGCCTTGGACTTGCTTGAAACACTCCATTTTTGGGGTCCTCACGGATTTAACGAAGTGCGCTACAAAGATAACCTAGCTCCGCAGCTGTCGACTACACCTGATGATATGTGTGAAACCTTAAGGTGGTGATTTTCGCTGGAAAAGTCACTTATCTGGCAAATCCGTCCACGGTGGTCGGACTACCATTGTGCAGACTTGTGTGGTCGTTGTATGCCTCGTACAGCAAGAGCAGCGAAAGTTGCTTGAGATCTGGTGATGAGATTTGTGCTTTTGTCCATATGCCTGGTGCTGTCAATTGAACTTGTGGCTGAACCATTCATCCAAGGAACAACCGGAACTCTCGCACTCTCGCTGAAGCTGTATAATCTAATGGAAGACACGCACGATAAGGCAATATTGTTTGACAAAAATAGGCAGTTGTTCGCTCGTCTGGCAATGAGGTGAGATGATGGGAAGTGGGGCAAGCAAGGTACCTGACGTGTGCTCTTAGTGTAAGTCGTGGTTCGGTAGCTATGCACAATTGGAATGGTTTCTGTTGAGGTACATCGTGACATACCAAGACACGCCCTAAGCACCTGGGTTTGTGCACTTTCGATTTTATGGATGTTAATTCAGCAGGTTTTTGCCAATATTGGCAAGCTGTATAGTCGACACCCCAGAAAGAGCGTCCTGCACAGTTGCATCATCGCGTGTACTGTGAAATACCCCAGGTTGTCCTGAAACTTGAAAAAAAAAAAAGAGAAATGACTGTAATGCGCTTTTAAGGGAGGTCACATGATGACTCCAACAGAGGTCATGGTCGATGATTGCCCCTACGAATTTGTACTTCCTGGCACAAGAGATATTGTGTTCGTTGATAGATGTGGCGTACGAGGTCAATCGCCTCCGGCTAAACGCGGGCAGGGCACATTATTCTGGGGAGACCTAGAGGTATTGTCCGCTAAGATATGTCAATATTGACGTCGCACGTTTTTGGAGCCATGCACGCAGATATCATCTGAATACATTGATAACTTGACCGCATTTCGTAGGTATTCTACTAGACTGACGAGTACAAGTCTCTGTTTTTATTGCACTTTCTACCAGATTTCTCTGCAGTATACGATCTCCATTTCGCAGAGAGCGCATTGTGGCGCCATTTCACGTAATAAAACACTCTCAATACTGAAAACTACTGAGTACAAAAATCTCTTCCATGGTTTTGTGAAAGAGGTACCAAATAAAATAGGTCGCAGTGCTAATGAACAAGGTCATCTAGATTTATTGTTTAACTTCATGTGACAGCGAAGTGCCATGGACGAACTCACAGTACGAGAAAGGTTTTTTATTCAAATTTTCGAGCTGCTCAAAACAAAAAGAAATGGCTGGTGAGCTGTTCTCAAAACATTTTTAATATAACTACAGTATGGCATGAAAAGGTGCATCGACATGATGAGTCACTGGCATTGCTGGATGTCGTTGGATAACTTGAGGGATGCATTTCGTGGCGGAAGGTCTTTACGCGATCTTCTGTTCAAAGTTCGTATTCCGGAGAACCAGCGCTTAATTAGACGAAGCACACGTCTTCCAGAACTTGAACTAGGCTGCACCAACCGGTCCAAGTTTCTACCTTATCGAAGTTATTTTCAACGCTTTGTGTCATCTTATAATGACTGGACACTAACGAGAAATGTTAAGTTGAGCTGTATTAGTACATAACGCCTCTAAATTAGGAAAATGGCAGTCTTACCACAGAACCCCTATAATACTTAGAGAAGGCAACTGTACCTTCCACAGTGCAATGGAAACAAGAGTAGTGGTGACGTCGTGAACTAAAGTATACGACCGAGAGATGGCGCTGTCAGAATTGAAACTAATATCATGAGTATGATGCGTAGTGTGCAATATGGCCGCTGCAGTCGTGGCTGGTAGGGCAGGTCGTGCTGCTCGATCGCTGGTTTTGGGCGCTTTGTTACCGCTGCCGAGGCGGCATTCGTGTGTACGGTACTCTAATATGATTAGAGGTTCAAGAGACATCTTTATTATGTAGCAAGGTGACCCAGAGGCCCCAAATGGCAAAAAAAGAAAACTTACAAACAAGTAAGCTTACATTGTTTATTGTCAATGGTGAATGGAGCAGTACAACAAACAGAATTCACAGATAGCCATTTAATTCATCTAACTGAAACCTGAAATCGAGCAAATTTTTCTAATCATGGTCGGCGTGCCACTTACAGCATGGAGAACAAAGCTTCAGACAACGATATTTATGCCGGGCTACCCTCGTACCAGTAGCTTACTACCTAATTCCTGAGGAGGTGGGAGGGGGGGGCAGACCGCAAGCAACCGGATCTCTCTCTGTGTCTCTCTCTCTCATCTCTCTCTCTCTATATATATATATATATATATATATATATATATATATATATATATATATATATATATATATATATATATATGAAGGCCGGACCCCGGCCGGAACGTCAGTAAAGTCCTGTTATATGTTTTCCCTATGTGCTTTTATTTTTTTAACTAGAGAGAGAGAGAAGTTTCATGATGCGAAATGCAGAGAGGTCGGCCTGAGGTCAATTCCTCTAGCCAGCTACTCGGCGTTGGGGGAAGGGGAAGAGGGAAGAAAGAGGCGCATGATGGGTGACGATGACGAGAGGAGGAGGATGTAACACATATGGCAAGCAATTTGGCATTCTCAAAGCCGACAGTCCAGGCCCGTACTTTTTAAAAAGTGCAGTAGCGCCTGGATGGCCTTGAAACTCGATTGAGCGTCTGGCCAAGGGCCTAAAATAACTTCCTCCAACAATGGTGGGCTGTCGAGGCGCGTAAGGTCATTCTTCAACCTTTGACGCTCTTCCATGTACTTAGGGCAGTCACAAAGCACATGGCCTATAGTTTCATTTACATGACACAACTCACAGTCTGGAGACTCGGTGCGTCGCATGAGGTGCACGTATCCGCGCGTAAACGCTACCCCCAGCCTTAGTCTGTGCAGAAGACTGGCACAGCTATTCTGTGCCGGCTCCTGTGGTTATTCGCTTCACTGATATATATGCATAGGTAGGTGCACTTAAAGGAGCGCATATTTATTTCGACGTTCCAGCCAAGAGCTGGTGTCTGTATACATGTGTATTGCGAATTACTATTACAATAAGGGAACCATGGGGGCCCGAGAAATTATTTGGATTTGTATTTATTCCTTGCAACTATGTTAAATCTCAAGCTGATGCAGGGACAACAGGGAATGAGTGCCTGACAGTGGTCCCTGATCCCGCCCAGCAGCAGCAGCAGTACAGCGCGCGCACGCACGCACGCACGCACGCGTGCACACACACACACACACACACACACACACACACACACACACACACACACACACACACACACACACACACACACACACACACACCACACACACACACACACACACACACACACACACACACACACACACACACCACACACACACACACACACACACACACACACACACACACACACACACACACACACACACACCACACACACACACACACACACACACACACACACACACACACACACACACACACACACACACACACACACACACACACACACACACACACACACACACACACACACACACCACACACACACACACACACACACCACACACACACACACACACACACACACACACACACACACACACACACACACACACACACACACACACACACACACACACACACACACACAAAATGTCGCAGTTTCACCCGAAAGGCGAAACATCAATTGCGATAGCAAATTAGTAGAGAGCTATACGGAGTAAGGATAGTACTTTTATCAGCTGTATAAACCTGAACATGCAGCAGCAGCAACGCGCAGCACTGTTGTCGACGCCGTCGGTGTTTTGCCCGCGTTCGCACCGAACGCGCGCGGCGTTGGTGACTGCATGTTGCCGGTGCTTCTGGGGGCGGCTCGGAGGTTTTCGGCTAGATCAGAGCGGGACACTCGTCGAGCAGCGTCCGAAGTCTTTACCACCTTCTCGCCTCGCAAGGTTTTGTAGCGTTAGCTACACTGGCCTAGCCAAGCCCGTTTCGCGCGGCACATCAAGAGCCGTGCTGCGCATGCGCAAGGATCAGTGATGTCACACGGCTTGCGCACCAGAGCCACCGCAGCCGGCACCTCTCGCGCACTCCGCCGCCGCCGCCGCGACTCACCCCCGCCGGTCTGCGCATTCCAGAGGAGTGACGTCGTAGCCGTGGTAGACGCGCTGGCGCCGGCGCGCTCGCTGTGCAGTCGCCGTCTGACACTGCGCTGGAGCCGCTGCGCTTCTGACTGGCGTTTGCCAGTGTGGTATAGCCATGGAGAAGGAGAGCGCAAATGCTGCTCAACAGCGCAGAAGAACGGAGAAGCTTGACTCATCGGATCCCGAAGTAGTTGCCTGGCAATTAGCGGTTGAGCGTAGGAGGAATGAACAGAAGAAGGCTAAACGTGCTGCGGAGACACTGGAGCAAAGGGACGAACGTCTAGCAAAGCGGCGTCGCCAGGAGGCTGAGCGACGTGCCCGACCACCCCTGCAGCAACAACAAAACGCCGTCGATGACGTCAAGGCTCGCCGATCGACTGAATATACTGTGAAACTCAGCGAAAGCGCCAGTGCGACTCGGACCTTCAGCTGAACCTTTGCTAACGCTACGTATATCCTGGCATAGCCGAGCTAAGCCACACACAATTTTTTTAATATTAATAGTAGTAGTGGTTTATTAAGGAAAATGACGCCTATTTCTGCTGCCCAATAGGGAGCACGGCGCAGCGGCAGGGGAAGGGGAAGTGGGAGATAAAGATGTGAGGAAGGGAAGAGAAGGAGAAGCAGCAGTAGTCTCATCCGATCATGGAGGAGGCCGGTGATGAAGGCGATGGCCTGCTGGGGGCGAGCGCTTAGCGATGGGCGGTGATCCCGTTCGAAGAAGACGAGCGCCGTGGAAGTCATATCGTTGGAAACGGAACTGGAACTACGGGAACTCCTGGAGTGCCTGCGACTGGAGGTAGAGGCCCACGAAAAAAACATCTTAACCTTGCACTCGGCCGCGCAACGCTTGAAACAGCAAAGCTGGGCGATCGTAGCCCAACATTTTCCGGAAGTGCGCGCGAAGTTTTCATCTTATTACTCATGATGACTATAATTTATTTTCGCGCGCCTCGGACTTACGGCCGTCACTGCGCGTTACATAGCGCAGCTTGCAGCACCGACACCGCGTTGCAATGACGACAACGCGTTCCAGCAGACCCGCTCCGTGAATGCGTCTCTCTCTCTCTCTCGCTCTCATAGCGTGCAAAACCTCTTCACCTTGCAGAGCACGAGCGTGCGAACGCGCCAGCTGTGGATGAAGACGACGATGCTTCAACGCAATCATATGGTTCGCATAAATGCATGTTCTGCAAGCGTTGCTGTAATTTCGGCAAATTTTGTTTCACATCCATATTTACAGGGATTCATGCGTGAAGTGTGGCTCTCAGTGCGTTTTCTTGCAGTGACGTTCTCAAATGAGTACTTATTCTCTCTCTCAAGGAAAAATCTGTATAAAGATCTAATTGATATGCTTTTTAAACCTCCGTTATACCGATCGCTGTACATCGGCTTACCTGGAGACGACGTCCTTGCACGGGCCTGTAAAATGCCTATTCCTCCACACACCAAAACATTCTTCTTCAAAGTGCACACTGAAACGTTACCTGTTACCTCGGGACCTCGGGACGTTACCTCGGGACCGTCGGTACGCGGGTTGGAATCCCGCCTCGTCGCGTAGGTTATTTCTTTATTTCTGGATAGTTTTTTGATACGAACCACAAATTACGGCTGGCTTAAACGGCTTCGCTGTTAAAAAGGGTGCTTTGTGGACGCCTATTATTGTGGCATGTAAGAAGACCGACAAGGCGTGCTGCACAACTCTCTACCTTCTGCCTCTGCCCTTTATAGCGAACGAACGCAACAGAAGGGTACTAGCTTTTTTTAGCTTTCCACGGCACACCCGACAGATGCATGCCCATCCAACATTAGCTTGCAAGAGAATAAGAACCGCCTAGCCAACACCGCCTAGCCAAAGCCGGGAGATGTTTGAAGTGTGCAACTAAGAGACACCGCTCTAGAGACTTCCGTCGCTATGTGACTCGTTCTAAGTGTAAAGGCGAACATGCAACCGTCGTTTGCCACCCAAACTATATTCGCAAGCAGTCGTCTAGCGATGCAAAAAGCCCCAGCTTACATACTGCCACGAACAAGTCGTCATCGCATTACTTAGAGAACGAGGTTCTACTCGAAACATTCCTCGCGTTGAGGCTGATGGCCCGTTAATCATGCTTTAGGCGTATTTGACAACGTTAGCCACAGAACCTTCACCAGAGAAGACATCTCTTAGAAACTGAGCCTGCCACCATCGCGCAGCGTTGAAATGGACGTCGAGGTATTTGGGGGTTCGAGCGGCGCACCGAAATGACGGCTAAACATTGTTAAGATCACGTTGACCAGTCGATTCGACTATTCCAGGCATGACTTAGAAGCGTTAGAAGTTTCCGTAATCTGCGAGCAGCTGACTGAACTTCCAGCTACGCACAAGGTTGTGCAAACACTGCCATACGAAATGAAGTTTATTGCCGACATGGTAGCGCTTCCTGGATTAAAGGCAGGAGTCGGCATACATAAACTTACTTATTGGAGCAGACCAGATGTGGAAGTTCTTGCTGAACGAAGTTGGAAACTGTATTACTAGTTGCTATCAACATGGGGCTCGGGTAGTCGTTTCAAGGATCAATACCATGCGACGGAAGCTTTTTTACGCGTGCTGGTACTTACGCTTGTGGGCTTCGCACTAGAGGGAGAGAGAGAGAGATAAACTGGATGGCAAAGGCAGGGAGGTTAGCCAGACAAGATTCTGGTTTGCTACCTTGCACTGGAGGGAGGGTAAGGAGAAATGAAAGACGCATTAGTTGCGTTGAAACAGACGCGTCTCGCACACTGCAATGATTCTGGGTTCTCGATAGCATTGGTATCGGTGAACCAGTCACAAACGATGATTACAATAACGAGTTAATCAAGCGAGTCACTTTAGGAATCAAGTACGAGAACTGGCGATATGAAGCGCCACTTCCTTGCAAGCCGCTCAGCTCGAATCTAGCAGACAACCGAGTGGTTGCTGTGCCCCCGACTACTGTGCACTGTTAACTACGATGCATTTGCTCAGATCCCGGGCTGATGTAACAATGCGACGAGGCGGTCAGACAGTGCGTAGCTGACGGACACTTAAAAAAAATCCTGTCGAAGGCGTTGTTCCAGACAAGTGCTACTCCATGCGACATCATGCCGTAATTCGAGAATATCCTCTACAGCACGACTCAGAATAATATTCGACGCCTCATCACACAGCGGAGCATCGCTACCCGCCGCGGTGGCTCAGTGGCTAAGGCGCAGTTGCGCTGCACGAGATCGCGGGATCGAATCCCGGCCGCGGCGGCCGCATTTCGATGGAGGCGAAAATGCAAAAACGCCCGTGGGCTTGCGCTGTAGTGCACGTTAAAGAACCCCAGGTGATCAAAATTAATTCAGAGCCCTCCACTACGGCGTGCCTCATAATCAGAACTGGTTTTGGCACGTAAGACCCCAGAAAAGAAGATTTTGAATGTATTTATAATACTTCACTGGAGATTAATATAGAATTGAATTATAGTAAGAGCATTTATCTACCCATCTAATTAACTGCCCTTTCTCGGCTAGTCAACTGTGTTCAATAACGTAAATCAAAACGCGAATTCAGCACAAATAAAAGGACCGCATTACTGAATAACGACCTAGAGAAAGGTCCGAAGATAAACAACGACATGGTAATAATGCTTGTGAATTTTAGACTACAGCAGGTTGGACTTACTGGAGACAGAGAGGCATTCACGAGGACGACAGAAACGCCTTACGTTCTTTGTGGTTTAAACGCACACCGACTCCAGGTGGACCCCTACCTAAAATCCAAGAGTATAGAATGACTCCCGTTCCTTCTGTTACAGCAGCCAGCCCATTTTTTTTTTTTTTTTTTGAGGGCGACTTTACAGTATTGCATCAAGTGGGTTGACCCTGCTCAGCAATCTACTGCGAAACAACTATCAGAGAACTTCTATGTCGGCGATCTTGTCACTGGAGTTTGCTCTTCACAAGAAGCTTTTCGCATATTCGAAGAAACAAACGCTCTTCTTAGCAGAGCGGGAATGAAGCTTCAGAAATGCCCAACAAATGACCATAAACTTCAGTGACACATTCTGCCAGGTTTGGAGAAAATTTCGAGAGAAGCTCCAACAAAGGTCCTAGGTTTTCTGTAGGACACTCATACTGACAAACTTCACATTAACATTGAGTCCATGCTGAAGTTTCTTGAAAATAAGGAAGACACCAATCGCTTTGGGCCGCAGACAACAGCCAGCCCCATTTCTTGTGAGAATGGAATTCCTGTTCCAGAGGCTTTGGGAACACGGAACTACGTGGGAAGAAGATATACATGCAGCATTACGCAATGAATGCGAAGAATGTAAAGGACTGCAAATGTTTTCACTACCCAAGTGTGATCTGAATGTGACATCGACGCAGTCTGCGAGCTACCAGCTTCACGTGTTTGCTCACGCTAGTGCGAGTGCCTACGGTGTAGCGGTATACATCAGGGTCCAGGAAGAAGACGACAGCACTGGCACTCGGCTATTGACTTCAAAATGCAGAATTGCCCCGATCAAACGGATTTCCCTACCATGGTTAGAACTGATCGCCGTGGTTTTGGCTGCTAGAGTGCTCAAGTTCTCGCGGGAGGCTTTTTCATCCAGAGACTGGAAAAGAGGAGTACATGTGGACAGATTCAACAGTCCCACTTTGCGGAATTCGAAGCGCCGTAGACAAGTAGAAACAGTTTGTTTCTAACAGAGTCGCCGAAGTCCAAGCGACAACCGACCCATCGCACTGGAATCACTGTCCCGGAAATCAAAACCCAGCGGATCTGTTGACTCGCGGACTTCCACTTAAAGACGTCTTAGAAAATCGACTTTGGTGGAAGGGACCGAAATGGTTGTTACACACATCGGATTACTGGCCTACGTTCGATAGCGTTACAGTAGCTGTAACGGCAGATGAAGTAAGTATCCTGTGAGTTGAAGACAGGTTTTCGGGGTCTGATAAATGTGGCACAAAATTTCGTTTTCATCCTGGAGAAGCTCGGCTCTTGGATAAAGACGGTACGTGTCACAGCTTGGATAAAACGCTTTTTGGTCAACTGTCATTTCTTTAACTGCCGTCGACCCGCCCCACCCCTTAAGATCACGTAGGCAACTCCCGGGCGTTCGAAGTTACAGAAGTGGATTTTGCAGGGCTGTGAAAGTGTATATTGTGCTTTTCACTAGAGCAATTGTGAGATCCATTCACGTTGAGCATGTGCTGGGCTTACGGCGGATGTTTTCCTTATGTTTTTTAAGAGGTTGAGTGCCAAGTAGGAAACACCGCGAATTGCCTACTCTTATAAAGCAGTCACATCTAAGAAAACATCATGCGAACTAGCTCACATGCACCATTTCCTAAGAGACGAGGTGATAGACTATACTGCGCGAGTCACAATATAACTTGGAAGATTGTAGCAGAAAAAGATGCTTGACAAGGTGGCTTTTGGAAGAGGCTAATTGGAATTGTAAATGAGTCTTCAAAAATTGAAAGGGGAACGGTGTTTGGAATTACAGCAAATAACTTATTTACTCAAGTCCCAAATGAGCCAGACATATAATGGCATCTCGTCCACACCAGATCATCTGTCCCACCGCGAACTGGACACGGACATAAAGACGCGCGCACGCACGCACGCGCTTCTCGGAATAATTTAATCTTGCTACCCTGTTGCTATCTTAAACACTACAGGAGTCAGCGTAATCCGAGCATATCAGTGCGCAATACCAGAAAAAGCAGAGAACCCTTGAAAACCTATACCACATTTAAGTAATCCCTATTCCAGAACCGTATTCCATCGACTAGGGCTCTCTGAAGGGGCGCGGAAAGGAGGCGGAACGCAGAAGGAAGACTCAGCTCCTGCATGCTTAATTCCGAAGAGCAGCTCGTTCTTTGGATACTTGGTAAGCAGATTATATGCAGACAGTTTGTTGCCGCGACGAACGCCTTCACCTTCTTAGACATTCTGCCGACGAATGTAGTCGCGGCACGGCTACTTGACCAGGACTGATGGCTCGGAATTCGGAGATTTTCGAATAAATTCGAATGGTCACTTTTTGTACCGGCGAGTGTATTTCGGATTTGAATTTGAATTTTATTTCTCGTTCATTTAAACGAGGGCAGGCTGAGACTAATGGCTTAAAGCCTGACAGAGGTCTCAGCCCCCGCAAACGACAGGTTTGACAGCACATTACACACATAGGCATAATTTCGCAAGTTACAACAGCGTTGATTACTGGACGAATCATGGTAACAATGTCTATTATTATTATATTCAAATGTCTTCAAACCTATAGAGCAATATACAGCAACAGCATACGTACAACTAGATATTTCACACCCTAATGTTGTGCTAAAATCATACAAAATAAAGATTTTCAGAAACAAACATCATCGATTTCATACAGAATTAACAGTAACAGCATTTGCAAAAAGAAAGAGAAAAATATCAGAATCATAATTGTGTGCTGAAATAATCCAAAATAAAATGAAACAGAAACGGGAAACAGGACGTGAAGGCAGTCAAATATATTTGTCTTAATACAAAAATGCAAAAACAAAAATAATAAATGAAATCATATCACGTGGATCCTGAAAAGAAAATATGTGATTCATGCCAGAAACACTTTTCATTTTATAAGCTATTTTATTCGTTTTTAAAGCATATATCTTCTTGATATAACTGATATTTTACTTCTTTTTAAATGTCTTTAAAGAAGTATTTAAGGATTGAATTAATCCGAAAACGCAGAACCATAGTTATACCGGGTGTTCAAAATTAAGCTCTACGGAATTTTAAAAAAAATTGTCTGCGGCAGGTATCATAATTCTTATCGTTGAGCTAGGTTGTTCGAGGAGGCGGACATTATTAGCATGAGAAATTGAAACACATATTCAACTAATTAACAAAAATTGACTAATGAACTTCTTACTTAATTACTTTCCGACACATATTGCAATTTACGAATTGTAGCGGGTGAGTTTGCAAGACGCATCCACTTGAAATGAATTTCCAGGATGACACCAGTTTCGAGATATTATTTCCCAAAGTGTGGTACGAAATACATGGGCGTTCCAGTTACTTTTATGCTTCAATGTATGAAACAGCATTCTGGTAAAAAAGTAAGTGGAACAACAGGCGCATATCTCCAAATTGATGCCGTTCTGGAAATTCATTCCAAGTGAATTTCATTCCAAATTGCAATATCCATCGTAAAGTAATTAGCTAAGAAGTTAGTGAGTAAACTTTTGTTAATTAGTTGAACATATGTTTCGATTTCTTGTGCTACTAATGTCAGCCTCTTCGAATAACCCAGCTCAACCTCAACGATAAGAATTATGCTACCTGCCACAGGCGACTTTTAAAAATTGCGTAAAGCTTAATTTTGAACACCCTGTCCTCATATTGCAGTCAGCAGCTCTCGTGCACTCGGCAATTTATGTTTATAGTTGAGTGGAATATGCAGTGCTGTTCACAGTCTGCAACTTCTGTGTGATGTAGAACAAGGTAGCTCCAGGTCCCGACACAGAGATTCCAGAATGCGTCCGTCGTCTTTGCAAGACTCCTGCCAGGGTCGGTATTTCGTAGCGATGCCTTTCCGGTGCTAATGCCTTTTCGCGCTTATCGCGCTTTGACAGTGGTCAGAGCGACGGTCCGCTCGCGTTATCAACGGGATCAGCCGACCGTGAGCGGTGGATGATAAGACTAGTATAGAATAAGGCATAAGGCATTGCTACAAAATACCGGCCCTTCTATTGTTAGGCCGCACTTGTGAGATGTGATCGCGTTATTGAATGTACCGGTCATATTCGGCACGATCTGAACATAATGTCGGCTCATGCAGTTTAGAGAGGCACCGACGAAACTCGGTGCAATGAAACTTAATGCCCAGTGGTTCTTCTTTTGTTTGCAAGTGACCAGCGAGCCTTCATTAGAGAAAACGCTGTCCTTGCAGGCAAGGCAGAACCACGTCGCTCTTCGTTTTCCCGCCTCGGGTGCAGCGACTGTCCGTATCTCGCTACTGCGCGCTGATTCACTGTCGCCCGCCACGGGCGGCCCATTCGTCGCATTTCGTCGAGTGTAAACGGAAGCTGCGCCAGCAGCACCCCATGCGGTGTGTGAGTCGCCAAATTCGTGCAGTGCGACCACTCAGGCTTTGCGTGGCGCTGTCTGTGTAGCCATCGCACCTTCCGCGGTGCGAATGATGGGAGAGGTGAATATTCCGTTTCGTTGGCAAATCATCTCTCCCATCATTTCAATGTCAGTAGATTTCCTGCGGTTACTTCTGTGTGGACGGCGCCTGAATATAGGGTTCCTGGGGAATTTCGCGGTAGGTGTACCCGCAATAGAATATTACCGTCACAATGTAGGCTATGCGCAGCAAAGGGCTCGACAAAGCACACAACTACGTAGTGCCCGAGCGCCCTTCATGGTCGGGGCTGCGCAGTGTGGGCTGAGCGATACGGAGTGTAGATTAATTTGTCCGTTGTCGCCTTGCAACAGCGCAGCCGACGACGGGGCGTCGGAACCGACAGAGGTTGGCGCCCGTTGCGAGCTTATCGCGGCTTCACGCTCGGTCGCGCTTTCGCTGTCGGCGTCTCGCGCAAATCATTTCTCTCGCCCTGCCGCTTTTCTGCTGCGCTTCGAAAAAAAAAAAAATGACGCTTGTCTGCTGCGCTGCTCAAAGGGAAGGTCGGGTGCCGCACGTGACGATATTGATTTCGGCACACTGTGTGTGTGTAGCCAGAAAATCGGGCTTCTGTGCTGATAGAATGGGTTCAAAACTAACCGCCGGACCAACTTGGGCCACTAGGATAGCTGACAGGTTCAAATTCATTTAAAGACGGCCACTTTTAGTTATCAAGAATTGTTTGATTTAGCAAGATCATGCTTAGCCTACGAGGCCAAACGCAACTTCGCAAACGGTTGCACTCTCCGCAACTCGGCGTTGATTTTGAACGCGCGCTATGTGCTTTCGCGCACTTTCAAGGGTCCAGATGGCGCTTTAACAGGCAGTCAGAGAGATGCACTGGGAAAAATGGCGTCGCGTAATATGCCAGCAGACGCGCAAAAATAGAAGAGTCCTGAAAAAGGTGTTTCGCACTGTGTTAGTCATCAAATTCGCAGAATAATCCTGCTAATTGCTTGGCGTGCGCAAAAATGTAAATTTATTTTGTGCTTGAATAAAAATACTTCCAGAAGAATGATAAATTTTTGGAAATGGTTGCTTTTATTCAAAAAGCGAGCCTTAGTTGCTTGTTTCGCAGCGTGCGATGTAGTTGTGAACCGCCTAAAGTGCACAGCTATATAGTGAAGGTAACTTAGCGGTTAGTAGCGGCAACTGTAGGCTAGTATTTCCAAAATCAACGACTCATGCTATCCTAGTGTCATATTTGGCTATGAAAGAAAAAGCTCAATCCCTAATTCGCCTTTTTTTCATTTATTCATTCATTTTATTTCGGCATTATGGTACATTATAGCATGTACAAAACTGCTGGGGGCACAGACTAAAAGCCAGAAGAGGCTTGACGGGGTCTGTACCCGATAATTGCACTTTGACAGGGACAACAGCTAGGAAATGTTCGTATGCGACAAGCTTACAATGGCAAAACTATACATCTGAAATATAAAACTAGAAGGGTTGAAATTAACATTAAAAAGGAGATACCTTACTTTTCTGCACGACATCAAAATTTATCAAAACTTGGATAAACATTTCCAGTACAAAATCATAACTTAGCATCAGCAGCAATACAGAAAACAATGCTGGTTGTTTAAAAGAGTAGGCAACATATATGCGATCGTTTGTCGGCCATAGTTAGTACCGGCCTGTGGCGTAAACTAAAAAGTGATTCTCCGCGTGTCATAAACATGCACTCTTTCAGTCAAATTAGCAAGTTCTTTCAAGCACAGATTGTTTGTTTTAATGCCTTGTTTGTAGCGTGTCATTAGTAAACAATAGTACAAGTCGACAACAGGTATTACGTTTAGGTTTTTACAGATGGGCCTTGTGTGTGCGTTATACGGAGCATTGACAATAAAACGGACAGCCCTTTTTTGTAATCTAGAAATCCTCAGAATGTTGGAAATTGTGGTGGTTCCCCAGACTAGGTAGCAATAGCACAGTTTTGAAAGGAAAAGTGAGTTATACAACAACAGTTTTACTTTCTCAGGCAAAAGAAAACGTGTGCGCGATAATATACCAACCGTGCGAGAAAGGCTGGAACAAACAGAATCAGACTGCAAATCCCAGGACATGTTCTAATTAAAGAGTACACCAAGACATTTCACAGCAGGAACTACCTCAATTTTTGATAGACCAAGAAAAAGCGCTAAATCAAAGTTGACTTTCTTGTTTTTAGCTCTAAATAAAACCGGTTTTCTTTTTGACGTACTTATAGTTAGCGAGTTGCTCAAACTCCAGGTATGTAGTTTCGCGAGTACGTTATTTGCTCTGGTTTGAATTCCCAATAAATCTGATCCTGAAAAAAAAAACTAGTATCGTCTGCATAAGCTATAAATTGGGTATTTTCATGTATTCTTACTACGTCAATAATATATACATTAAAAAGTAGAGGCCCTAAGATACTTGCCTGTGGTACTCCGCTGTTTAGGGATCGAGAGCTTGATTCATTGTTATTCAGTTGAACCTGCTGCTGGCGATCACTCAAGTAGCTTTGCATAAGTGTGAAAAACTTTGCATTGCGCTGTGGCGCCACCTTAGCGGATTCCGCGAGAAGCAAAATGTAATGTGCCGGGGTGCCGCGGCATGCAGAAGAGGCACGCTTCATGAAGCGAGCTGAAATGGTTTCGTGCATTTGTAAGTGGTTGTAATTTTCGCTTTGTCTGACTGGACGCTTCCTGGGCAGTACAGCCGCGTCCACGTCTGTGTAGAACACGCGAGCAGACAGCCTTGCCCTGCGGGGCGACACCGTAAGGCAGTTGCGGGGTCTGACGAGGTGTGCCAAGGAGCATGCGTGGCCTAATAAACATGCAGATCGGCGCGCGCTGCTTTAAACAAGAAATTATGTTGGTAAGCGCACGTGTTTTGCCGGTTGTGCGCATTACCCGAGGGCGCCGTCTTACTACCCGCGATGACAAGGAAATTGCGCACGTGTGTGATAACGCGTGTGATTCTGTCACGGCACTTGATATGAAAAACTATGTCTTCACCCGTCCCAGATAATGATATGGGCCAATGAAATGACAACATCGCATGCGTGCTGCCTATATTAGACATAGGAATAACACACCTTTTCGCAGAATATATTCGCAATGACTCTCCGACTCACAGCGGATGAGCGACGCGCAATTGCAATTATGGGGCGCACAATGTACCTACGAGCGATATGCGCAGCTACCCGGCGCCCTATGCGCACAGTTAACAGGGTTCTTCAGGCTGCTTATTATGAAGGACGAATTAGTGATGCTCCCCGTGCAAGTCGACAGCGAGTGACATCAGAAGATGAGGAGCCGCTTAATCGTGACAGCAGCTGTGACCGATCCTTACCTCAGCGCCAGAGAAATAAGGACGAAGTCGGACTCGGAAATGTGAGCCTTACGACAATCAAGAGACGGCTTCACGAAGCCGGTATAAGGAGCAGAGTGTCAGCGCAAAAAGTTATGCTGGATGAAAGACACCGCAATGAGCGACTTGAATTTGCGTCTGCGGTGGAGTCTTGGTGCCCGAACAACTGGCGCGCGGTTGTGTTCACGGATGAGGCCTCGTTCTGCACCCGTTGGGACCAGCAGAGGAGGGTGCGGCGTCCGCACAACTGCCGGTATGTCACGTATTCCTACTGTTGCTACTGGCTGCGAGCGCTGGGTAGTTCCCTGCTTCTTTCAAGAACAGCATTGCTTGGAAATAAAAGCGCTTTTTGTGTAATCTCTTAAGCTTCTAAGCAGTTAATACGATAATACGATAAGTAATACGATAATATTTCACTTCGGCATTGCAACTAATACTTTTTTTCTTCCTGCATGGTCTCGGAGTTCGCCTTACTCCGCGAAGTTTTAATTGACATTAAGCACTTCCCCCCCGCCCCCCCCCCCTTTTTTTTTTGTAACATGGTCCATGCTGATGTACAAATATTTAACGATATGGAGGTTAAATGTCAGCGCTATTGCGCTGACATTTCAGAGCAATAGCTGTTAGCTTAAGGCATATGTTGATGACACATCTCCCGCAGGTACGATTACCGCTATGTCTTGGGCGCTCGTTCAAGCGGGCGCACCACTGTTCACGTGTGGGGCGCGGTCAGCCGCACAGGTTTGGGACCATTGCATCGATTTTTAGGGAACATGACCTCTGAAACGTACATGGACGTTTTGGAGACAGTGCTCATTCCGCATGTTCTCGATGGCCCCTTCCCGGATGGACTTTACTGGCTACAACAGGACAACGCACCAATCCACACATCAAAGGCAATGCAGCAGACGCTGGACAATTTAGCGGTGACAACGCGAAAATGGCCTGCGAGAAGCCCAGATTTAAATATACTAGAAAATGTATGAGGAATTATGAAGTCAAATCTAGCCGCAGTCACCGCTGACGAGCTTTGGTTAGCTATTAAAGAGGAGTTGGACCGTCTCCGACAGCTGCCAGACCTTGTCAATCAGCTGTACGACTCGCTTCCCAAGAGGATCGAAACTGTGAAACAAAATCGTGGAGGACCCATTTTATATTAGAAAATAGGCGATATTTCTCGTTCCATATTATCGCATAAATAAAAGTTCTTTTTCTCAGTGTTTTCATGTTTATTTTAAGTACAAGTCGTCGTGTAACCCTACAGATCCAACGAAGCGGTCATTGCTGCTCTAATGGCTAGGATATTGAGCATAATGCAGTGTTCTCCAAAGAACAACAAGGGAACCACAGAAAGACGGGCATTCTAAGTAGTCCGCAGCGGCCTAACACGGGGAACATCAGGAAGGAGGCAAAGTTTCAACCACAAGGCCCCTTGTGGAAATGTTCTCCGTAGGATGAAGCTTCTTTTCTTCGGCAATAGCTGAACGCGCCACGTCCTGTAATAAATAATGTTGAGCCAAAATACAAAATAACGCATTATCTATAAGCGCCAAGGGCAGGCAGAAGACGGAATACAAAAATTACCGCCACGATTTTCTTTTTACGCCGTTGTTGGCGTTATCATTTTTTCGTATCACCGCCTAATCGGAACGGCCAGAAAGCGTGCATAGTTTGTTGTGAGGGTCGGGCGCGTGTTATCAGCTGAAACGCGTAATCTTTTCGCATGGAGATACCGAGAGCGCCCTGAGGAAGCACACATATTCGGTTAAACAACGGCCCTTTTCAACGTTGCCACTCGTGCAATGCAGGTCAGCATGTATATTAGGCCGCGCATGCTCCTGGGCACAGTGCGTCAGATCCCGCAACTGCCGCACGGTGTCGCCCCGCAGAGCAAGGCTGTACGATAACACAAAGGGCAGTGCCTTGCTATTTGAGGCTCGAGCCGGTCGCCTAAGGACGAAAACATATCGGAACAAATATTCGGAACTAGATGAGACATGTGTATGCTGCAGTAAAGATCCAGAGACCACTCAGCACATCCTAATGGAATGCGACGGGATCCACCCAGCGAGAACCGTAGGTAACGTGCAACTCCCAGAAGCGCTTGGGTTTAAAGTGGAAGGAAACATAAACAGATCAGCCGTACAGATAAGCAAGAGACGATTAGAGTACTGGTGGAAAAAAAGCAGGGAAAAGATGGATGCGACCTGATCTCTTAAAATCATAGGCAGCGGTACAAGGTAAATTTTTGAAAAATAAAGATAATGATAGGTATACAAAAATGCTAGATAAAGAACGTGTATAGTATACCTGATTAAATCCAGCAGGCTAGGTGACTATTTGTCGCCGCCCCGTTTCAAAGGCGATGCCAATAAACCATCATCTGTCTGCTCGCGCGCTCTACACAGACGTGGAGCGGCTGTACACCGAGGCCGGCAACGACTCTGGCGCGATTTACAACCGCAAGTCGTCGAAAAATGCTTTCGTGCAGCTGCGCCGACAAAAGCAGTCACCGTGCGATGTGCCTCGGAACGAATACATCGCACCGTAACCCGATTGCCACAGCGTCTACGCTTGTATTCCTATTTAGTCGTACTCAATATGAATCCAAACATGCTTCGGAAGTTGAAATGCACGAACATGAACACTCGCCAGCCGCTCACATGAAGTTCGATTGCGTTTGAGCTGCGGTCGATACCGCTCAGCGGAGATTAGCCGCATCGCAGCAGCCGAGTTCATGCATTTGCCATTGTTCACTAAACGTACGCCAATAGGATAATAAAAACTGCTTTTACAGCTCAGTTTTGACCACAGCTCTTTAAAGCAGAGTATTTATGCAACACAAGAACGGCGCATTTGTTTACATTGGCACGTGTACGGTCGCTTCAAGTAACCGTACACCGCTGACCCGAAATAATAACGAAATGCTCAAAACATATATGATGCGCGTTGTATCACACTGAGACGAGAAGGCATCAGTGTCCCGTGCACCAATTCGAAATCAGCGACTAGGTGGTCATGTCGCCGTTTTAGGGAGGGCGGTTACTGCTAATATTGAGAGTCCTCACTTTTCGTGTTCTTCATCAGCCATGTGTGTTCGATAGCGTATTGCAAGAGTAAACTCTGCGCACGTAAGCGCTCATTTAGACAGCGCGTGCATACAGATATAGCTATCAAGCGAAAATACCGATGCCTGCCGTACTCGCGGGGCAACGAGCAATGTTGTTTACGGTGCAGTATCGAAAGAACCATCACTCGTTGCCTGTTTGGCATAAGAGGCAAACTGTGTTTCTCGGTAACTAATAAGTTTGTCAGTATAACAATACACACAGCTTTACCACTCTACGTAGTTGCACTTCGTTATGGAAGCGCCGGCGAGTGCGACCGATCGACAGCCTTCGATCAAGAACGGTGATGTACCGCGGTGTGCCATGTCGCCGCTTCCCAATGTTTGTGTGTGCATCGTACCATGATAAGAGTGGTTCACTTCAAGTCGGTATGGCCAGGACTGAACTATAAAAGCAATTTCCTTCGTCCTATATTTCACGTCCGCCGGTAGTAGACGAACTCGTAGGCTGTGTTAGGCCTAATGAAGCTGCGCTGAACGAGATCGACACCGCCTCAAGCTCGATGATGTGGACGGCTGGGAATTGTGCATTTCAACTTCGGAAGTACGTTTACACTCAATTTGAGCGTCAATAAACACATACATAAGCGCAGTTGCTGCGACATTCGCGTTGTCGGTGCGATGTTCTCGCTCGGCGGCGGGTCGCAAGGTGATCGGCACACTGGTTGTGTCGGCGTCGTTGGCACGAAAGCCTGCCATGCTACGACGACTTACTTTCGTCGGCCGCGCCTTCGTCATACTAGTATGGCAATATATGTCTCCCAATGACAGCCTGCCAACTAGTCGCGGCCGAATGTTGGCATCGGTGTCAGGTCGACTTCATATCGACATCGGTGTCCTGGCGTACCGCACGTTCCGAATATCGTACTGAACAGCTGAAATCTGTACCGAAACACAGCGCTCGCCGCTAGGGTACAGCGCATGCGCACTCGGAACGTGCAAAAGGCGGATTGAAAAAAATACTAAGTAAATACGACGACGTGAAAGTTGGCTTTGAAAGCCTCAATTAATAATGATTTCCATTTTCATTATTGTTGTGAAGCAGCATGAAAATTCACTGAGCATTTGCTGTCTTATTTTTATGTAGTAACTAGGGGGGGGGGGGGGGGGTCCGAAATAAGGGATCGACTGCATGACAGGCTGACAAACAGTCCTGTTTTCAGAAATTGACATGTTTAGCGATGCTTGTAGTTTGATCGCAGGAAGTAATGTATTTTGCAATCACGTCAGATATTCGTGGCTTCAAACCCGCGCCGCTAACATGCGCGTACTGTTAAACAGTAGATATTAGGTTACAAGCAAAAATGTGCCGCAGAGATAGCAGGCTTCAAAGCATAAATGTACTTTTGGGGGAAAATAGTTCGTAACAGTATTTCGAATGTTGCTAAGACTTCAAAAATATGTTTTGGTTACGGGGCACGCAAGCACAACTAGAGAACAACTAGCGAGACAGGTAAGTTCCTGTCTCGCCTCATTTCGGACCTCTGTAATATAAAGAAGTGCATGACCGGCAGAGGAATCGAGATTGCCTCTGCCTTCGAGCACAGCAGCCCAGTGCTCTAAGCCCTAGGCCACGATCGATTTTTTCTTTTTTATTGCCTGTTCAACACATGAACAAAAAAATCACATCTCACCCTACGGGCAACCATGGTGGGATGCGAAAGCATCGCGGGGGTGCTCATCGAGTTTCCGTTTCGTTTCACTTGGCAACACAACCCAATGAAAGTTAGAGTGAGAGAAGTGGAACGCTGACGTTCCACTTCGGCGTGCTGACCCCGTGTTGCTTCCGTAGAAGTTTCCTGCCGACGTTGACGTTTACGTTCGGCTTCCCTGGCCCGAAGTTCGCGGTCCGCTTGCCGACGCTGACGTTTACGTTCGGCTTCCCGAGCCTTCCTCTGCTCCGCGGCGGTGGCGTTGCCGCTGCAACTAGCGCCGACGTTGACGTTGTTCATGGCCTTTCGCACATCGTTGCACAGAGAGAGAATGACGGAAGCACAGCGAACGTGCGCTTTATACTGCGCCGCGACACTTGCACCGCCTACCGGCGAACCCTTAGAGAGGGAGTGAGAGAGAGAGAGTTATATGCAATGATTTGCTGCGCCGCACCTGTGGCGGAGAGGGGGAGAGGGGAGGAGAGCGCACACCTGCGTAGGAGAGGAGAATGAGGCAGAGTTGCGCATGCCCAGTATGGGTGCGGACGCCGCAGAACGGACACTGCCCCGAGCATAAGATGCTCTCGCATCTAAAATTCGAGGACACCTAAGCACTTCTTATAAGTTGTGAATGCGAAAGCACTAATGTCCAATTGAATAGCGCTGAACGGTCGTTTGAATTTTGCTGCGAGTAATGTACCAACCGCAGCAACCGCCGCCGCCTGCGGTGCCAACGTCGCATGCCACAGACATTCTTGCGCTGTGAGGAACCGACGAAGCAGCAGCGGCCACCAAGGCTGGTAGGCGCATGCCGCAGCTAAGCCCAGCGGGGTTGAGAGGAGGGATAAGCACCGCGCGCCGGCTTCCGACAGCGAGGGTGACGTGGCGTCGCAGCGATGCCCTCTCCCCTCACGAAACACCTGGTGCGCTATCGTCCGCAGGTGTACCTTTTCGCCCGCTCTGCTCCGTCGAGGCGCTCTCGTGACGTAGCGTCGCAGCCAATGGGCACTTACCTGCCGTTTCGCTCCTTCAGACGACAGACGCCGGTTTTTACAGCGAAGCTGTTAAGGGCTCACTCTTCGATGGTCGCGTCCGGCAATAGAAAGAATCTCTCATTGGCCGTGTGCTGTATGTGCGAGTGAAAGCGCGCGAGGGCGAAGGACGCGTGCTTTCATGGGGAGTGAACGCACGGCGGAGAGCAAACGCGACTTCCCAGTGGAAAGGGAGCGGTGGGCGAGGAGGGCATCGCGGCACCCTAGACTGTGCGAGTGCGTGCCCGTTCTCCCACTGCCGCGCATGCGCGCAGCCCTGCCGTCCTCTGCCGCTTGTGCCGCCGACTGTAGCTCTCTGGGCTCTCGCCCGCCTAACAATGTCGACAACGGCGTTTAGCCGTTCAGTCACGTAGCCAGCGTTTTAACAGCCGTTGTGTGCGGTCACACAAACAACGCGCACAACTGTTGTCAACGGCGGCGGCGTTTTGCCCGCGTTCGCACCGAACGCGTGCGGCGTTGTTGACGTGTTTGTGAAGAACGTGCCAACCTTTGCCTACACCGTATGGCGGTCTACCGTAGCGACCATAAGGCCATGGTCCCTGTGGTCACTAAATAAATGAAAACCACCGGGTCATATATATTTCTCATTCTTTAATTGTTCAAATAACCAATTATACCATCACATCTTAATAGTCATAATTGGAAATACATAATTCCCACCATAGTATACAGCTTCGCTGGTCTTCCATCTCCACCCCAGTGAAAGGGCTGACAGTTTTTTCGCTCAATGGGCCACTTGACGCTTTCGCATCAATAACACCGCCACCATGCTTGGTGGATGGTGCTTTAAATTTGTTACAAATTGACAAGGTCATCCAACGCAGGCGTCCAATAAGGTTGTTCTTCTTCTGCCTTAAAAAGTATCTCAAATATGTGACACTTCCAATGAAATTTTCCCTTGTTAACTTTATATTAATAACTGCGTGTCGCCCAGCCATTCTAGATTTCCAGATACTCTGGATATTTAAAAGCGTGATGATAGGTGCGTGCTTTCCAGCTACGCTACAGTGGCCTTCCCAGACTAGACGATCAAAAGGAAGTTAAGAGAATGGCGTTAAGCCCGTTTCACATAGTGCGATTTTGCAGTGCGCGTTTTTCGCAGCTGCGATTTCCGCAAATGCGAAATTCGCAATCCCGTTTCACATGGATCTGCGGCAGCTGCGTTTTTCGCATACTCGTTGAACATTCTGAGTGGCGATGACGTATGAGCGAGCCGCCTCCTATTGGTCGTCTGTTTCCACCGTACAGTGGCTACCGCCGCATCTGCGTCTTTTTTTTTCAGAGAAGTTCAGCACGCCGAACATCGAAAAAACGCACGCACGAAGGGTCCGGCGGCCTATTTTCCGCAGCTGCGAATTCACACGTGCGAATTCGCAGACAAAATCGCACCATGTGAAACGGGCTTTATATACAAAGAGTGAAATCTTCCTTTTACCAGCTCCATAACGATACACTTTCAATAACGCAATCTTTGTTCCTTCGACAGCCATGCGAACTCACCGGCTACAATTCTTAACTTGAAATATGCGCA
The DNA here is from genome assembly GCF_013339745.2 of Dermacentor silvarum. Classification (NCBI taxonomy): domain Eukaryota; kingdom Metazoa; phylum Arthropoda; class Arachnida; order Ixodida; family Ixodidae; genus Dermacentor; species Dermacentor silvarum. The sequence goes on from NC_051156.1 coordinate 228,200,888, forward strand.
GTTAGCAGGAGCTTGATGTAGGCGTGTTGGTGTAACATACTTGAAGAAAAAAAAAAAAAAACAGCGCAATAGAGACGAGGACAAAGTAAGTAGACCGACATGAAGAGAGACTCGATGACCACGAGAAGGTGCGTGTGAAACGGTGGTGTTGATGAGAAGCGCTTACCGTGGGCAGCGCGTGCGAAGGGACACACCTGTAGTGCTGCACTGCCGATCTGGGCAGCATTGCATGTGTAGCGTGTGTTGGAAAATGTGGCCCGACTATTACTAACTGAATGAACAAGCGTGGTCTGAGCGCGCACAAACAAACATGAATAGATCACACTGAATGACTGCAGCCAACGACTGTCAAAACGCTGGCAGCGCAACGTACCTTCGCCCGCGCAGCGGGCGAAGGTACGTGCGGTCTATCAACGGAAACTGAGCGGCATAGGTCAGAGCCGTGTGGAGATAAGAGACGGCGCGGTCGAACGAACGACGAGCGCGGTTGTTGGCAGAGAAGTGCCCCCCCCCCCCCCTGCTCCCTCCGGCGCTGGCTTTCCGCTTCCTTGCTTGCGCGTGGGAGATTGAGTGCGTTCGCTCTCCGTGATAACGCGCGTCCCCCCACGCTTCCGCTGGGGCATACGGCGCGCGGCGAAGATTTTATCTATACGGAACCTCACGCCGACGGCAGAAATCCGGTTGAAGTGTCCATATAATTGCTATCGCAATAAAAGAAGACAGGTACAACAGACGGGCGCTCGTCCATTGTACCTGTCTTCTTTTCCTCCTCGTATCTTTCGCACTGTTTTTTTTCTTCAAGTAAGCAATTAATTTGACAGTTAATTAGTGATTTTGTTTCAATCAGCCGATAATGTATTTAGATTTATCGTGCAAGTAAGGTCCTCTTCTCCTGTACAGGCGAATTTTAAACGTTCTGTAGGATCTATTAGAACAACCGGTATATCAAGTCATTGAATCAGTCTGAGTTGTCTCTTATATTACTGGTAGTTAACCAGGTTCAGTAATTCGCAGTAGTGTTGAAGAAAAAAAAAAAAGGCTATGACGAGTGGCCCTTTCAAGCAACTTCATGTATTCCATCTTCTTTACATTTGCATAAAGTTTTTATCCCTTTGTGACTACTTCCGACTGGGAAACTAAGTGCGTATAAATTAGAAAGAGACGCATGGAGCAGACGAGGACAAGCCCTTCCTGAGCGCGTCACGGTACCACAGTATTTCTTTCTGCCCCTGTATCAGCAGAGCCTCTGCTCAGCACCGCCTATAACTTATGCATATTTCTCGCCTGTCAATGTCTGCCTTTTTGATGTAGACGTGGATTGCTGTACTTTTGAACTTGAGCCATCGATTGTTCAGTTAATCAGTATATCCACGAAACAAATGTCCGGGATGTCCTAGAAGACTAATCATTCGCTGTAGCTTGAAGTAATGCTCGCATTTATTGGTCCTTTAACGCTACATTCGCTTAAAGCAAATCCACCGCTCGCCAAAGCCCATATGACTCGCGCGGTGCGTCGCCAACGGCCTCCTTCGCAGCAGTGGACAGCAACAGCGCCGCCAGCGGTGGTCTGCTTGGTTCGTAGCCCCCGGTCGAACCTGGCACCATTATTCTCCGTGTCCCATTGTGTGGACGTCCTCGCTTTGTTGGCACTGGCGGCAGCCTCCGCTATCGCTTTGCTTCGCGACTTTTGTGGCTGTCGGACCCTGGCTGAGCGCGCAGGAGGTGTTTCGGACAAGCTGGAGCGGAAGTGGTCCTCTGCAGAGTGGACATTGACGCCCTGACGAAATTTTGCCTTAAAAAAAAAGAGAAAGCTCTTTGTAAGTATCACTGTCAGCGGCATTAATCGCAACGTAAACGCCGTAATTGAGTACAAAGTGTATATGGCGATTTTAATTTTTTGTTGTTGCTATTATCCCAAGTATTCGCGTCACGCACTTTACTCAGAGCGGCTACTCACTGATGGCAGATCAAAATTTTCTCATTTACTTACTTTTGTGATTGCAATTAGTGTAGTACATGTGTAAAGTCGCGCCAATACTTATCTGAATTCTGGCGTCCTTGTGTTGCGAGCGGGTAAACGAGACGCAGCCTCAGTGCTGCGCTGCCGCGTATTGTGTGGCACTCCCCCAGCTCGTTAGTAGCGAGCCGAGCAAGCCTGTTCAATTCCGCAGAAACACTAAGGCATTTGATGTTGCTACTGACTTTTGGTGCGAAGTTGGCATACACGCAAAAGAGGTACATGCGCCAACTTTTGGCCCAATACATTCGCATATCGCAGCGAACGCTTCGATCTTATGAGTTAGAGACTGACACAGTGGCGAGATTTGCAGCGCACGAGACACGGAATATGGTATTAGTGTGTAACGCATAACTCAGCATGTGGAGGACACCGGTTTACTCATCAAATAGTCCCACGAAAACTCGAGACAATGTTTCTCCTTTTAGTAAGTGTTCCCCATCTCCCTTTGTGGTCTTCGAGTGCGCATAATAATTCGTTCACCGTTGCTTTTAATGTCGTCACTTCTTCCTTCAAGTGCGTTGCTGCATTTTCTTGTAAAGCGAAGCTCGTAATGTCGTCGAAGATTGCGGCAGTTTAATGAACAGCCCCGCTCCAGTGGCTGTGACTAGCGCCATGATCGGGCCGTTACAGCGACAACGGGCGCTTATCGGCGCCAGCTGCGGTCAGCCTTTTGCGAGGCCGTATGACGCGCCCGTGGGGCTCAGCAGCGCCGGGAAGCCTGTTGGCGCATTTGGAGGCGTCTCGGTGTGGCTTCGGGCTACGACAAGGGAAGCAGGGACAATGCTGTCTCCTCTGTGCCATCGTCGAGGTTGTTCGATCTTTTTGCTTGTCATTTTTGCGCGAGTCGATCGCTTGTTGAAAGAGGATGGAATCTGGGCGTATTGTAAGGCTGCACTACGGGCCCGCAGAATGCGGCGACAGAGCCAGTACGGTGAACCGCGATCCAAGCGACATGCCGTGCGTAATTTGCAGGGCACAGGCGAAATGACGACTGGAGCCTACGCGGTGGCCGTTTCGCAAGTTTCTGCACGCACCGTGGAACATTTTACAGCGTAAGCTGTTATGGGCTCGTTGCAATAGCCGTTTCAGGTCAGCGATATTGTATGCCGCCAGTGTCCGCCGCAGCTATCGCCAGGCTGCTACCCACTATGGGGGATTGGCCAAGAAATGGTTCGATTGTCTTGAGGAAGAAAAAGAAGATTAAGGAGATGTCTAAAAAATGCTAGAATTAAAATCAAGCGGGTTAGGTGACCGTTTGTCACCGCCTCGTTTCAAATGGGATGGCAATAAATCATCATTCTCATTAGCATCGTATCGTGGTACTAGTCACGCGATGCGAAATGCGCGCCGCGTAGCGTCGATACGTGCGCACTTTGCACTGCAGTCGCATATTGTTACCCCAGGTGGCACGCCGTGGGGCAGTATAGGTAGCAGTACGAAGTAGTTTGTGTTTCCCATCAAGTATGTGGCTCCTACACACTTTGAGGGATTGGCCAAGAAACCGATGTCATGAGGAATAAAAAGAAGATTAAGGAGATGTATAAAAAAATGCTAGAATGAAAACGTGTATAGCATACCTGATTAGATCGAGCACGCTAGGTGACTATTTGCCACCGATTCGTTTCAAAAGGGATGCCAATAAATCGTCATCATCATCAACAACAGCATCGTATCGTGCCATCGGCTAAGGGATGGGACATGTGCGTCGTGTAGTTACCTCGTTACCGCGTCGCTCGTTATCTGCGTTTACTCTTCGGTACACTTTAGGGCTCCTCCTCGCACGTGTACGGACCGCTGCTAAGAGCTACGCGCGCGGCTACAACCAGGCAACGTCAGGCTCAACAGGCCGCTATGCAGAGAGCAGCGCAAGCCGTAGCTCTCCGTCGACGCCGGGCGGTCAGTTGCGATCGTTCTCGTGAAAAGGACGCAAAGAGGCTTTGCCGCGATGACCCTCTAGTGCGTGCTGACGAAAATGGAGCTTCTATGGAGTCGCGCCTCCAGCTTACGCTGTGACTGTGCTGGGTGTGCCACGCAGGCCTGTGACATTTTACTTCGCTCAGTATCTGGAACTGCGCAATGTTCTCTGTTGCTTGAGATACGTCCGGAAATGTTTGCTGGTGCCATGATTCGTGGAGACTAGCCGCGTATCCTGCGATGCAAAAGTGCGGTCCAGTAAGCGCAAGTGTGGCCTTCGGTTCTGCAGCTGAAAACTGGATTCCGGTTTGGCAACATTACCGACTTGGCATTAATTCGCGTAAAACTCGACACTCTTGAGCCTTGGCAAACATAATTCCAGGTGTTGGATGGAAGAGTGAGATATGCACTTGCGCAGCTGCTATAACCTTACTGTATCCGCCGAGCCGCAATGTGGTAAAACGACAATTGTATGACTGCAATGTGTGAATAAGTCTCACTGTAGGCCCAGGAAAAAGCTCCAACTGCTGTGTTGGCAAGTCATCGAGTAGCACTGACAAGCCCATTCGAAGTTGAGTTGTAGGCCTTCGCGGGGCCCCTTAATGCACATACAACACGGCATAAATGTTGCGCTGGGATTTTTAAGAGCACCGTTTCGGAAGACATGCACCTCGAGCTCACGCCCGAGATGTTGTTTGAGACTTTCGTACTGTGCTTGCGACGAGTTGTTGCTCGAAGGGGATTACCTAACGTCACCTGCACTGAAACCCACGAACTTAATTGTCGCGAAACGTCGGTACAGTTAGAGGGCGGCTCCACGAAATGGTCTCGCAAGAAGTCGGTGGACACTTGAGGACCAACAGAATTTTGTGGAAGTTTATTCCACCAAACGCTATGTGGTGAGGCGGATGGTAGGAGCGCCCTCTGCAGTCAGTGAGGCTTCCAATGCGAAACACCTTTGGAAAAACTGGCCTGAACATCGAAATAATCCCGACAGAATAGTTTGAGGTTCAAAAAATAATCAATTTCAGGGCCTCTGACTTTCATAAAGGAAGCCCCTAATACAACCTACAGGATACGGTCGAGAAAAGAATACGGCAGAACCCATCTCACGATGAATACCGACTGTAATACGATTAGCATTCAAGCAATGTAGCGATCCACCGTATTGCCTCAGTCATGTTTATTTAAAGGGCCCCTAAACCACCAAGAGGTCGAAATTTACTTGTGGTATTGCAGTTGTGCACGACTCTGCAACGAACATGTAGCCGCGAGAAGTTTTCGAATTGGTGCTATAATAGCGGAGTTACACGCGTTTGATGATCGAAACACAGCCCTCGCTCGTTTCGCTCTTTCCTTCGCTACGCTCCGTTTGTCGGCTGGTCTCTCCTCCTCGCCGAGTGCTCCTCCAAATGTCACGTGACATACGTCATCGCCAACACACTTTTCAATACACTGTCCACTTCCGGTTAAGACACGTCCACGCTAGCGGCAAACGAACCGGCCTCCGGTGCCATTGAACGTCTGCCGCGCGAGAGGTGTCCAAAGCTGACGGCTGTTCGGCCGGCGCACCGCCCACCGTACGACCGACGGGCGAATCGAGGACCGCGAAGCAGCGCGCCTCTGCCACCGGCGACGCATACATCGGCTGCAGTTTCTGTTCCAAGCAAAATAATTTCCGCTAGATAAAGCGATGCGTAAATTCTGCGGAAATTATTATATTATGATAATTATTATATAATAATATAATAGTATATATATTATATTATTATATATAATATTATATAATATTATTATATAATAATATAATATAAGAATTATATAATTATTACATATATAAAGTGATTCGATGCGGCGAGAATGCGGCCAGCGTAGCTTTCGCTACAAAAATTGGAGGACGCTTAAGCTTCGCTCTTAAGAGTGGAACTCGATAGCATTCAAAGATCCCCGACTGCTTCTCACGCTTCCCGACAACTGCAGCTTAAGCAACCGTAATGGTTACCGGGAGACACTGGCGGCGAACGCTATGCACGAAGGCGAGCTTTCTTGTAGAAACGCGGCCTCTTGCGTGGGCCGATCCTGGAGATATTGCACAGCCGTGCCAAAAAATTGCATAATTTTCAGGTTTCCCTTTTTGTTTCGTACTTTTAATATTTCAGTCTGGGAAGATTTAACATGAAAGGCATGCGCTGTGGGTGTTTTGTTTCATGACATTTGTTTATGATTGTCATTATCAAAATTCTGAGGAATAGCTTTGCCAAGGAAGGAAAGAGTGGAGAAGGAAAGGCAGGGAGCTTAACCAGTTCAGCACAACCGGTTTGCTACCCTACACATGGGAGCGGGATGAGGGGGAATGAAAGATGGGGAGGAGAATGCAAGACAAGGTATGAGCACCATTAATGATAGAATGGTGTGGCAATATAACCCGCATATACCGCATGTCATATAAGAAGGGGTGGCACATACATGTACCTAAATATATTCGAAGGGCCTGCGTGGTTGGGGATGATTTTCTCCGCCACCCGCCGACATCGCACGCCGACGCCGGTTGCCGACGCCGGATTTTCTGCCACACGCGGCCCTAAACGCTATAGCGTTAAAATATGACGCCACACCTACATGACGGTTGACGTCAAGCGCAAGCGAAACATCACCACAGAGACAGGAATTGCATCATGATATATACACAGACGCCACACGCTCTAACATGGGGTCATACGCGTATGCAATATATGCACCCGGACAGATATCAACCGATCACCCAAACAGCTGGGCTGTTTTCCAACCCTCCCGACATAGCCACTCTTGAAACTCACGCGATAATATATGCCATACAAGAAGCCTCTATACTGACTAAGCGCCAGTCCTCTAACATCAACATTTATACCGACTCCAGCAAAGCCATTCGCAACATACAACGCCGACTACTGGAAACCCACCTAGATAACATTCTAATAGAATCGTGTAACCGCAACCTGAGCATTACAATCACCCTGCGTTGGGTACCTGGTCATGCTGGGATCGAGGGAAATTAGTTGGTTCATCAACGTGCCCGCGAAATTAACCTCCGGGCGCCCTCGATTCCCTGGTCGAATCTAACGACAGCGGAAGACGCCGCCACGTACGTATAATGAGCTGAACACTACAAGACAATCGGGGAAAACCGCGCTATTATACCCCAACCTCACCCTTCACTAAACACGGAACAAGCACATGTCCCTCGCAAAGTTCAAACTAACACTCTTCTCACCCCACTAATGTTCCACAACTTCGGATAGGGCAGCACAACTCACTGCCTCAACTGTCCGGAGATAAGGGCATATACAAAACACATCCTGTACTCATGTAACACTGCCATTACTTGGCTTCATTCGGACTCGGCGGATCATCTGCGGGCCAAAGCGCTCTTCTTTGCTGGGCCTTAGTGCTGGCCTTAAATAAAGTTTTTTCCTTGTCCTCAGCACTTTTGACATCTGATCGCGATTCGCTTGACCAGGAGTGAAGCAAATGAAAGATCAGGCATGTTTTCATCATATTATTTCATATCGCGCATGTCCTCGTCAGGATGAACTTGTTCTGTGCGTTGCCGGTCAAGTATATGATATCAATTGGAGTGAATTTTCACAAGCGTGAACTGCGCTTTCATTACCGCACAGAATGCGGTGGTTAATGTAATAATATTGTTACGGGGAGAATATATATACAATGGATATATTTACAGGGTAAGGCGCACAACGCTGCAGCAATCGTTCAGGCGAGCGCGTGCACACCAGAAAAACCACCCGTCGTCGTCGTCATCGTCCAAGCACCGACCACAGGATCGCCGCTCGTGACATTACCCGCCGGCGGCAGAAGCACCGTCCCGGTGCAATTAGGGCCCGGGCCGAGAGTGGTACGGTTTAAGACGCGAGACATGGACTATGTCACTCGCGATTGTTGCAGAGGCCGACGTAGGATTTAGCGGAGCGATTTCATAGGTCACATTAGTGACTTTGCGTACGACGCGGTAAGGGCCAGCATAACGGGAGAGGAGTTTTTCGCATAGGCCAACGCGACGTGACGGGAACCACAGCAAGACGAGCGATCCTGGAGGGAAGTTCACCTCCCGGTGTCGGCGGTCATAGAGACATTTTTGATTGACCTGTGAAGCCGACAAGCGATCGCGGGCAACCTGACGGGCGATGTCAGCACGGGCAAGAGCATCACGAGCATAGGCAGAGGATGTGTCTGCGTGAGCATGAAGTATGGTGTCCATAGGCAATGGTGGGTCGTAGCCAAACAGTAGATAAAAAGGTGAATAGCCAGCTGTGTCGTGACGAGAAGAGTTGTAGGCGAAGGTCACAAAAGGCAAGTTAATGTCCCAGTCTCGGTGGTCCTCAGACACGTACATAGCAAGCATATCTGTGAGAGTACGGTTGAGGCGTTCAGTAAGGCCGTTTGTCTGTGGATGGTACGCAGTGGTGAACTTGTGATTGGTCTTGCAAGAACGAAGAATGTCGTCGACTACTTTAGACAGGAAGCAGCGGCCGCGGTCCGTGATTAACTGACGAGGAGCACCGTGGCGCAGGATGACGTCGTGAAGAAGGAAATCGGCTACATCAGTAGCACAGCTGGTGGGAAGTGCTCGTGTAACAGCGTACCGCGTTGCGTAGTCAGTAGCGACTGCAACCCATCTATTGCCAGTGGTTGACATGGGAAAAGGCCCTAGAAGATCGAGTCCCACCCGGAAAAATGGTTCATCAGGGATGTCGAGGGGCTGAAGGCTGCCAGCAGGCAGTAGGGCAGGAGTCTTGCGTCGCTGGCAGAGGTCACAAGCCGCAACGTACTGTCGCACAGAACGGTAGAGACCAGGCCAAAAGAAGCGCCTACGGATGCGATCATACGTGCGTGACACGCCTAGGTGTCCGGCCGTCGGTGCATCGTGAAGCTGGCGCAAAACAGTAGAGCGAAGATGCGCGGGAACAACAAGCAAGAGCTCAGCGCCGTCAGGCCGGGCGTTGTAGCGGTGTAAGGTGTCATTGTGGAGCACAAACATCCGTAGGGAAGGGTCAGGGTGTGGTGAGTTGAGACCGTCTATAATAGGCCGCAAAGATGAGTCGCGGCGCTGTTCGTCAGCTATGTGGACGAAGTCTGTAATGGCCAGAACAAAGGTGTCAGGTTCATCTTCCAGTGTATCAGGGGGATCGACCGGGTATCGTGACAAGCAGTCAGCGTCTTGGTGAAGCCGTCCAGATTTGTAGAAAACAGAAAATGAGTACTCTTGCAAGCGGAGTGCCCAACGGCCAAGGCGACCAGTGGGATCCTTGAGCGAGGAAAGCCAGCAAAGCGCATGGTGGTCTGTAATAACTGAAAAGTGCCTGCCATACAGGTACGGACGGAATTTTGCGATGGCCCAGACGAGTGCTAAGCACTCGCGTTCTGTGATAGAGTAATTTTGCTCCGATGGCGACAGAAGGCGGCTTGCATAGGCGACCACGCGGTGGAGGCCGTGCTGCTGTTGTGCAAGGACGGCGCCTATACCGTGGCCACTGGCGTCGGTACGAACGTCCGTGCTGGCTGACGGGTCGAAATGTGCTAGAACAGGTGGGTTCGTTAGGATGGCAACGAGCGATGAAAAGGCGTCCGCTTGGTCACGACCCCAAGTGAAAACGACGTCCTTCTTGAGTAGGCCAGTTAGAGGGCGGGCCACTTCCGCGAAGTTCTGGACAAAACGACGGAAGTACGAGCACAGGCCAAGAAAACTGCGGACATCCTTGGCCGACCGTGGAGTAGGGAACTGACTAACCGCGCGGACTTTGTCAGGGTCTGGCTGCACGCCTGCAGCGTCAACAAGGTGGCCGAGTACGCAGATTTGACGGTGCCCAAAGCGACATTTCGACGAGTTAAGCTGAAGACGAGCACGGCGAAAAACATCAAGGACGGTGGACAGGCGAGTGAGATGGTTTTCAAACGTAGTCGAAAAAACGATAACATCGTCCAGGTAGCAAAGGCATATGGACCACTTGATGCCTCGAAGAAGAGAGTCCATCATGCGCTCGAAAGTAGCAGGGGCGTTACATAGGCCAAAAGGCATCACTTTAAATTGATAGAGGCCATCAGGAGTCACGAAGGCGGTCTTCTCGCGGTCTTGGTCGTCCACAGCGATTTGCCAGTATCCTGAGCGCAGGTCGATGGAAGAGAAATATCTGGCGCCGTGCAAGCAGTCCAGTGCGTCATCAATACGCGGGAGAGGATACACATCCTTCTTGGTAATCTGGTTGAGGTGGCGGTAGTCTACACAGAATCTCCAGCTATTGTCCTTCTTTTTCACAAGTACGACGGGAGAGGCCCAAGGACTGCATGAGGGTTCAATTATGCCTTTGCCCAGCATTTTCTCCACTTCCTGTTGGATGACAGCACGCTCCGGAGCTGACACACGGTAAGGCCGTCGGTGAATAGGACTCGCATCGCCGGTATGAATGCGATGGGTGACGACGGAAGTCTGGCCCAAAGGACGGTCGCCAAAGTCAAAGATATCCTGGTAGGAAACCAGCACGCGGCGAAGGGCAGCGGACTGTGCCGGAGCGAGGTCTCCTGATATCATGCGGGCGAAGTGGTCGCAGGACGAACCTGACTGCGATGACGGCGGTGAAAAATCCGGTGGAGGTTCTGTGGTCAGGGCAGAAACCGTGTGGCCGGCCAATGGGGTCAGATGAGCGAGTGATATGCCGCGAGGAAGAACTTGCGTCGAGTAGCCAAAATTGAGGATGGGAAAGGCGGTGCCGTTGTTTGTAACTGTCACCACCGTATAGGGGAGCGCGACGTTGCGTGTCATGGCGACCTCAGGAATAGGGCAGGCAACGTAGTCGCCGTCGGGTAGGGGCGGAAAGGCTGAAAGCTGGACGTATATTGCGGCTTGCGGAGGCAGTCGAAGAAACTCGACGGAGCGTAGGCGGGGTGGGCCGGCATCGACGTTGTCGGGGCACGAAGGAAGTTCTAGCCGGAGAAGGCCCGCGGAGCAGTCGATAAGGGCAGCGTGTGTGGACAGAAAGTCGATTCCCAAGATGAGGTCATGGGGGCACTGTTCTAGAACAGCAAAAAGAACAGATGTGTGGCGACCAGAAATAGTGATGCGTGCAGTGCACATTCCAAGTACGGCAGGTGTACTCCCGTCGGCTACTCGGACGGTAGGTGAAGTCGCGGGCGTCAGGACTTTCTGGAGGCGGCGCCGGAGGCTCGAGCTCATTACAGAAATTTGTGCGCCGGTATCAACAAGAGCGGTAACTGCCACACCATCAACCAGAACTTCAAGAAGGTTGCATCGGGTATAAGGGACAATCAGAGGATTTTCAGGCCGGGTCGTAAATGCAGCGTCACCTCCGGGGGCTGCACTGGCTAGTTTTCCGAGAGGCGGCCAAAGGGAGACCGAGAGCGGCGAGGTTGGGGCGAGCGGGACTGACGGCGCTGGGGCGATGGTGAGCGGCTGATCCGGTTTTCCCTAGGAGGACGTTCAGCACTTGAGGCCTCAGGACGGAACGACGGGGCATATGGTGCACGGTCCGGGCGATTGTAAGTGTTTGGTCGATAGGACGTGGGCCAGCGGCTGCGGCAATGGCGGGCGATGTGTCCAATCCTAGAGCACGTGAAGCAGATGGGCCGGTCATCAGGTGTGCGCCAATCGGCTGGATTTCGATAACGTGGCCTGAAGGTCGTGTTCGGTCTTGCAGCAGCGACGACAGGGGCGACCGGGTTGGTAGCAGCATGACCGTTATCAAAGGTGGGTAAAATGCCCATATTCGCGACCTCTTGGCGAACCACGGCCTGAATTAGCGAAATCGGAGCCAGGTTGTTGCTTTGCATACCGTCATGAGGGGTAACGGGTGCCATGGCCTCGAGTTCTCGACGGACGATCCTGGTGACGTTTTCTGGAGCTTGCGCTTGCCGAAGCGTGGCTAAACCTTCGCAGGAGGACGTGGCAGCCGTATTAGGAAGTCGGTCGAAGCGGTGAGTGATACGTTGACTTTTGGCCAGCTCAAAACGACGACATTCAGCGATGACCGACTCCACCGTTGAGCAGTTCTTACACAGTAGCAGATTGAATGCGTCATCGGCTATGCCTTTCAGTACGTGGCCCACTTTGTCCACTTCAGGCATGTCCTTGTCGACCTTGTTGCACAGAGACAACACGTCCTGAATATACGAGATGTACGGCTCCGTGGACGTCTGAGCACGAATTGCGAGCTCCTGCTTGGCCGCTAGTTGTCGTGCGATAGGTCTCCCAAATAGATCGCGTAATTTCTGCTTACAGACGTCCCAACTCGTCAGATCTGCCTCATGCGTCTCGAACCAGAGTAGCGCAGTGCCCCGCAAATAGAAGATGAGATTCGCCAGCATTATGGTCGGGTCCCACTTGTTAGTGCGGCTGACGCGCTCATACATTGCCAGCCATGCATCGACGTCCACGCCGCTTGTGCCGTTGAATGTCCCGGGATCACGAGGGTGCAAGAGAATGACCGGTGACGGGTCTTGCTCACACTGGGTCGCTTGGTCGGTCATTGTGGTGGCAGCAACGCGCCGTCCGCTGCGAAGATCCAGTTCCCGGTGTTGTAGCGAGCGTACCCCGCACCTCCACCAAAGATGTTACGGGGAGAATATATATACAATGGATATATTTACAGGGTAAGGCGCACAACGCTGCAGCAATCGTTCAGGAGAGCGCGTGCACACCAGAAAACCACCCGTCGTCGTCGTCATCGTCCAAGCACCGACCACAGGATCGCCGCTCGTGACAATATTAAAAGAAAGTTTCTATATTACCATAGCCAAGCCTGAACGCAGAGCACGCCGAGGTCACGCACTGTAAAAAAGTTATACCCTTAGGGCGTATCTGTCACCACAAAGTAATGCTGTTTGCTTGATTCCCTGAAAACTTACCACGCCGCCGATGAAAGCACGAGGTGCGGCTCCACGTCGCGAACCGGTAGTGAGCCTAGTTTCCGCGCCACCGCCGGCTCCGCTCGGGACGGCGCGTCGGGTGAGTTCCTTGGCGGGTCCATACTCATGCAGCGGCCGCGCTACAATGCGCGAGGTTGTGCGTGTTTGCAAAAAAGTCTCAATGCTGTGCAGGTACACTATACCAACAGAGTTCTTTCCACACTGATCCGGCGCTACCGAACGGGACGGCCCGTAGCAGTGGCGCCACCCCCTAAAAGAGCGGCGGCAACTGTCAACTTTCGCTTCACAGCTCCGCCCATACTTCGCCGCGCGACGTGGCAGGCCGCACCTCGTGCGTTTCATCGAGCGGCCGTGACTCTACGCTCGCTACTTCCCTGTCAATAATGCATTGCCACAATGATAACGCGTAGGCCGTTGGTGACGTGGAAGCGCCAGGCGCCTGACTGATGAATAAACGAAAGGCATTCACGTTAGATATGGCGGTTTCGTTCGGGGACAAGGTAAGCCTCAAGGTACTATGCCTAATGTAGCCTTTTACTACATTAGGCATAGGCAGGGTTAAGGGAGAAAACCTCCAAGTATCACTTTCTGTAGACATGCCGTCACAGCAACAGCAGCACAGTCCGCGAGCGCCCAAATGGTGAAGTTCAGAGGCGCCCAGGACGATTTGCGCCCTCTCCCACAGCGAGCTTAGTGCCTCGGCCTTGGCAGACTTGGCTGCCGTGCCTCTAGCTGCAACGCTAGGGCTAGCTAGGCAGAAATGACGTTACATGTATCTACTATCTTAAGACACTCTTTTTGTTTATTGTATCTGTGTCATGATACATTCGGCAAGACGTATATCAATCTGTATTTTCAATACATCATACAAAGTATCGTGTATCTCAATATACACGATATGCCTATGAAAAAAGCCACAATGACGCCCAGAGTCACCGACAACAGTCAAACTTTGTTCTAAAAGGCGACGCTTTTATTCTAATTTTACTGATAACAGAACATGTTCGAGAACAGCGAAATCTGTGCGGCACTATAATTTACAATGAAAAATGTTTTACTAATCAATGTCGGACTGCCCCCTGTGTAGTGGTTATGCGGACTTCGAGCATGTCCTGTCGGGCTGCGCCTCTGCTGGTCCCCCTTTCACCCAAGAGGAAATTATGAAGCTTATTAAGGCCCGGGACCAGACCTCTCAAATCCTGGCAGTCCAGAGGGCCCGCGAGAGGGCCGTTGGTTTTGACCTGATGGTCCCGGAGTGGGCCTAGCCAGGTGAGGTTGAGTTTACTCGCGTCTGTTGTGGACCGAATAAAGTTTCACTCACTCACTCACTAATTCATTTTGATTATAGTCATTTGGTGCAATGTACCAACTGCAAACTGAAAGTCTGGCCAGTGCCCATAGCATGCCGTTTTGGCAGAAGCTTTGCGCTTAGAACAAGTTCTGAGTAATAACGTCCTTAACACATGTCGTGAAATGCAATGGTTGTCCAGCTAACCGTTTTACATACAGCATTTGCAGAGAGGAGAAACCTATTTTCTGGTTCAGCAATGCATAACGCTGCACATTTTGAGTACTTTGATTGCTCTTTACGATCGCCTGAATTAGTCACTGCTTCAAAACTCGCACCGAAGCACCACATTCAAATTCGCAACTCCAAAAGGAGGTGCTAAGAAGAGAGCATTAGAGAGTTTTAGAATATGGTCCCTAAAAGTTTGGGGCCTCAAAGAGCTTTGCGGGTGTTAGCGTTGGGGCATGCAGGAGTGAAAAGCTTTAGAATAGGGTTTCGCGTTTGCGAATTGCGTCTTGCACTTGCAGCGCCACTATGGTGTCATGGAAAAACTATTATAAATATTAAAATAAACTATATCATTTTATGATAAGAGTAATCCTGACTTTTGTGTTTTTTGCGTTTAATTACATTTAAAGGTTATTCTACTAGCAGCAAGCGATTTGTTGTGCTTAATTTTGAGTAACCAATTTTGCGTGCCTTCACCAGCCAAGCTAATTCATGTTAGACCTGCGAGTCATGAGATCGACAATCGGATTCAGAATCAGCGGCGTCTAACGAATTAATCTTTATTACACACGTTAGTTGAGAGAAAGCGATAACCGCAGTCACTTCTCCTAGCTTACGAACTTCACGCGTTACCACGAGTCGAACACTGTTTGGTGCTCGGTTAGAGCTGTCGCTTCGATGGGTGCCGCCATGTTTGTTAACGCAAAACTTTGGGGTAGCTTTTGGGGCTTCCGCTAAATCAGTGAAATAGCGTGCCCGACGCAAAACCCAAACGCAGTTGGCGTCTCGCGCATGCGCAGTCACTTCGACGCTATTTCTTTCGGACGCCAAAACGTTTGGGGCCCTTGTTCTAAAACTCTCTATTGCTTTATTGGACCTGTTCTGCTCGCCGCGGTCACCCGGCCGCTACTGTCGCACATCTCTCTGCGCCGGTATCTTCTTTGAAGTCACGTGACCTAAAATGCACTAGTTGAATTATTGTACGGCAGCTGCACGAGATTTGGTCAGCAGTTCACTATTAGGAATTATCTGGATAGCATGAGCCATGATGGTCAGAGCAACAGTATTGATACTGTCACAGTTGCGTGAGAGTGTGCACAAGGGCCTGCTTACGCTTACCTATCTGTGGGCTAATTTTATAACTCCAGCTGTATCTTACTATTTTCCACTGCAAGTTCACTTACAGTATACTCTGCTTAAATGAAACTGGGAGGGACAGAAGAAATGTGTTGGTGTTTATCCAAAGTTTCATTTAAGCGAAGAACACAAAATCCGCCAACAATCGCTTCATTCAAAAAGCGTCCGAGTGTTGATATTACTTTGTTAACACAAAACACGTTACTGTGCTCTGCTTTTAACATGGTAGCTTCTTTTTTGTAAGGTTGTGTTTATGCGCGAAAGAATTCCCAAAGGTTCGACAAGCTTCTCGCGCTCGAAATAGCGCTGCAGACTAAATTCTATCTCTTGCCGTCTGGTGCCAAAAAAAAAAAAAAAAAGTAACGCGCACTGTAGCAGCAGTATTTATGTCTTCGTCGATAGAATCATGCTTTTCGCCATGAACTTCAACGATAATATTTTATCTGGCATCATCTGAGGTCTGGCGATGTGATCCACGGTGCTCTGAACGAAGTGGAAGCGTGACTGCAAGATCCATCGTGTGCTCCCTAGTTCTCTCTTCATGGGAGTTTTTATTTGCACAGTCAAGTCCTAATGATGGGGACACAATTGCATCTTCGACATCTTTAATTTGCATTAACCTTCCCACAATTTCCTGATGGATGAAATTTTCTTCACTATTTATACCATCACTACTTTACATTATTGGACTTTTCCTGATCCGTACGTAGCAGAAGTTTCGGTCAAAGTTTCGTTTACCGAACTTCTGGAAAATACGCGTTACGTTTAGCCTAAGTTTATTAACATTGTGCCTATGGGAGGCCAACCAATTCTAATGTCAATGTTTCGTTTATCCGGCATTTCCGTTTTAGCGGGTTTCGTTTCTCCAGAGTCCACAGTACTTTTCTCCTTACTGTCTTTGAAACTCACGGCCCTTCTACATTGTAACTACGTCCTTCTTTACATCTGTCATGGATACTTTGACATTAATGGAGACTATTTTCAATAGTTTCTGCGCTCTTTCCGGACGCTATAGATGAATTGTCGTCATCGGCAAAATTTCTGCTATAACGTCCGCCTTATCCAGAGAATAATATGCCCTTACACATGGGTTCGAACAGAAGTAATCAGCCGCTTTGAATTATCATTAAACCTTTAATTTGTTATTTCGCTATTTCCTCTTCAATATAGTTTCATAGCTGGCTTCATCTGAATCGCCCATATCCACTGTATTGTTTCTCCATCACGGATTGTAAGTCCGTGATGTCTGACTAACCCTTTTCTTTGCCGTGGTCGACGCGTCCATCAATTTAATATTTAGCGATCAGTTTAATAGCACACTTCTGCATTTTCCACAATGTTAACGTTTTCCGAAAGTTTCTAATGTATTTCTGTGCGTTTCCAATGCCCCCAAGAGAATGCGAAATACGAGTTTGTTGCCAAATGCGGGCGGTCGCCGATATCTCCCGCACACGTTTGAGAGCATATTTTCTGGCAGGTACTACCGATGAGCTGAACGCTGCTAATGATAGTCGTCAGACTACGTTACATTAAAGATTATCTGTTGCTAAATGATCCACCGTTTATTTGTGTGACGACGGGCAAAAAATGAAAGCATGTGCAGGTTTTGCAAAACCAGAATCAGCGGTGCGTACTGTTCCGCCTTTAACTTCAAATTTCACTTAAGGTGCACTTTGAACAATGGTGCAAACCCGCTATGCAGTTGTCATGATGACGACGATGAAGATGTGAGCATCCCATTTGAAAATTGGCGGTTGCAGAGGTCACCAGACTTTTGTACACGTTACAGAAAAAGAAGTTACCGATTACAATTACAGTTACTTCGTTCAAAAACGCAATTGATTATAGTTATCAATTGCGGTCCCATCAAAGTAAATGAGCAATTACTAAAAGGTAATTAACTACCTTTACGTTACTTTGCCTTAGCGTATATTACTATTGCAGAAATACAACAACTAGAACGAGCCGGGCGGCCTCCTTCAGGTTGTCCTCTGCAGACCTTCACACGACATTTATCCTCACTGACACTTGCTTTTGAAAATTTTCGTCACGGACACTGAAAACTCGCTCGATGTGCGCGCTGTAGAAGGAACGCAGCTCTTGCAGCGTACGAACCCCGAGCGGGCGAATTAGTGAACAGATGGGGGGCGTATCCAATCAAAACGGAAACAGCGAAATGAGTGAGTGAGTGAGTGAACTTTATTCGGTCCACAACAGACGCGAGTAAACTCTACGTCACCTCGCTAGGCCCACTCGGGGACCATCAGGTCAAACCTGACGGCCCTCTCGCGGGCCCTCTGGACTCCCAGGATTTGAGAGGTCTGATCCTGGGCCTTAATTTATTAAGGTTTAATTCAGTAAAATAACTTTCAGTAAAATTTAGAGGCTTAA
The DNA here is from genome assembly GCF_013339745.2 of Dermacentor silvarum. NCBI lineage: Eukaryota > Metazoa > Arthropoda > Arachnida > Ixodida > Ixodidae > Dermacentor > Dermacentor silvarum. The sequence continues at coordinate 228,218,800 of NC_051156.1, forward strand.
TTTCGTCTAAATTTTACGGAAGATGAGTGTTCTCACGTGGAGGTGCTCGTAGCGCAGAGAAAAGCGAAACCGCCACGGGGTGCACAGTTCACTAGTGACAATACAGGCTGCGCGACTTACCACTAACATGAGGAATGAAATACTGAGGGCCGGGTTTGCCTGTGTGACCACGCGCATCCTCGAGGCTGCTTCGTTGCCACTTGCTCCCCCCCTTCCGAACGCGGTCAGCTGCACGCTGGAGAATCCAACAAAAGAACAACAGAGGCCAAGTTGCCTTTCACAATACCACAAGTATGCTTTCTTGGCAGCGTATTGCCTGCTTTGGCAGCAAATATTGTCTTTCGGGCTTTGCAGATAGCGCTCGGCCGGCCGCACTAAGCAGAGTATTGTTCTTCGCGGCCGTCTGCGCGACGCGCCTTGCATTCCTGCATTACTGAGGAGGCCTGTCGTCGGACGGTTACAAACAAGTTTCACCGTCCGTTGCTTGCACCATCGCGTGTTTGTTGAAGTTGTCTAACCTAACCATCTATATTAAAACACAGAATCCGCTTCACTTTTTACAACTTAATGGTCTGTTATCAGTATTGCAATTTAAGCTATTTTGTCACTATGTTTATCGACTTTCTTGTCTGTTTAGTGACAAACTTTTCTATTTAGCGACCGGTGACTTTTTTTTTGGCGACTTGAATCAACAGTTGGTGACATTTTAGCGACATAGAAGCTAGGAAAGTCGCTTCAAAAATCGTCGAGAACAGCTCCTTATACAAAAACTACCTGACCCGCCGTGGTTGCTCAGTGGCTATGGTGTTGGGCTGCTGAGCACGAGGTCGCGGGATCGAATCCCGGCCACGGCGGCCGCATTTCGATGGGGGCGAAATGCAAAAACACCCGTGTACTTAGATTTAGGTGCACGTTAAAGAACCCCAGGTGGTCCAAATTTCCGGAGTCCCCCACTACGGCGTGCCTCATAATCAGAACTGGTTTTGGCACGTAAAACCCCATAGTTTATTTTATTTTTAAAATCTACCTGTAGGTGGCCGGAAATCGCTGTGTGATGCATAGGCTTCATCACCATGATGAAGCATCGGTTGCCTTCATATTGGCAGTTCTCACGTTGTAATTGTGCTTCACAGCACTGTGGTCAATCACAGACTTCATATTGTGTTCACAAAATTTGTTTTCTTATTATCTATAAAACCGATTTGACTGGGTTGAAACGCTGCCGGTTCTGAGGCATCACTAAATGTATTCGATTGGAGTACATTCGCAAGCCTAGCAGTCAATGATCTCTCAAAATCAATTGGAATAAACTTTATGTTCAGGTCGATCTGTATAGAAAAGCGTATATAGCTGTTGCGCTCGTTCTCGCGAATCTGAACAAATCGCTTCTGTTTCTTACGGCTTTCGGACCAGTTAATACTTCACGGTGGCTTCTATGTAGATCAATGGCGGAAGCGTAGTATTTGACCCGTATAAAGCTCGAGTAATTGTCATCTTCGGGTTAACAATATGCGGGGAAGAATTTAGTTCTCCTATGACGAATGTCGAGAACCAGAAATATTTAAGGACAATGTAGACTAAGTGCCTTTTCGTACTAGGAAATCTAGGCTATTTGTGTTCCTTTGAATCTTGCTCTATTCGCAAATGTTTAATCTTGAAATAAGCACCGAATCAAAACTGTCATCATCCGTCATGTAAATATATTAGTACGATATCAACACGGGAGCACGGGTTTATAAAATGTTTTTGCGTCTAACTTAGCTAACTGATAAGCTAACATCTGCTTAGCTAACTGATTTCGCAGTAGCAATTAATAATGTTAACGAAACTGACACATTTTTTATGGATTTCTACAAAACATTTGACAATGTTTCCCACGGAAAGTTAATTTATAAATTAAATGAAGTCCTCAAAAACACAGAATTGATAACACGGTTGTCAGCCTAAGAAACTGGCAGCAATATGTTGTTTACAAAGGCCACTCTTTAGAACGAGTTTCAGTAGAATCTGGCGTCCCATAGGGATCTGCGCTTGGGCAGCTTTTATTTCTCATATTCATTAATGACAAAGCAACATACATTTCAGTTAACATGAAATTACGCGCTGATGACTGTGTTGTTGCCCTGATATCGAAAGTTCTTCTGACCGAGATAAGCTGAATCAGCACTTCCAGAAGATTATTGAAAGATGTCAGTTATGGCAAATGGAAACCAATTTGGAAAATATTTTTATTTACTCTGAGACGAAAACCTTTAAAATTTAGGTTATATGCAAATAATCTACTTCTTCATAAAACAACTCACTTTAATTATTTAGGACATTCGATGAATCGGACCTTGATCGGTCAAAGCGTACTGACCAGGTTACAGCTAACCCAAACCGAAAACTGTTATTACTTCGAAGAGCTTTAAAATCATCAACCCCTGCTCTTGGGTTGCTAGCCTATAAAACTGTTGTTTTCCGACTAGTAGACCATGCTTTTATAATCTGTGGCTCTTTGACTAAAACTGATAGTGACAACACAGAGGAAATAGAATAAAAAATGATGTCTGCTTTACATATAACAGTTTGAGACGCTCTTCAATAACAGCTCTTTTGGCCAAAGCTAATTTACCTGCCTTGTCCCAGAGTAATCTCTGTTCCCATGTTACTATTTTACCCGCTAATTTATGGGCACTACAACACTGATACATCAAAAGTAATCTCCTTGTTATTAAAATATTCCACGAGACAAATGCATAATTTAACACTTACTCCCTTTCGCACATGCGTTATTTGCTTCAAGTACTCCTTCTTTCCGAGAGTTGTTAACGATTGGATCAGTCTAACTAATGATGAAGCTCTTTAACCAAGTGTTCACTCTTTTGTTTCGAAACTAGTGTGCTGAAATTGTGTTCGTCTTTCTTTTGTATGCTGTGATGTGTGTCTGTATTTCATATCTGCCAGCTTTTATGATTTTATCGAAAAATGCTCGATTTCGAAAGCTTGGTTACAATTGTCGTGTTGACGCCAACAATTTTACGGCTTCTCAATTGCGTCATTTAAGGTTGAACTGATCCCAACAGGATGCAAATACAGAGTAGTCGAGCGATGTGTAAAGCCTTGCTTTTTGGACCCGCTAGATTATTCTGACCTACCGGCGGCATAGCTACCACTAAAATGGCAATTGAGAGTTTGGCCGCCATTACACAGATATTTCACGAATAACCATTATGAACATTTACGTTTCTCTGTGATGCGAACAAGTTTTGACGCCGATTTTTCGATGTATTTTTAAAGCACCCTTATACAGGTAATTTTATTGCGATAGCAATTATATGGACACTTCAACCGGATTTACCCGCCGTGGTTGCTCAGTGGCTATGGTGTTGGGCTGCTGAGCACGAGGTCGCGGAATCGAATCCCGGCCACGGCGGCCGCATTTCGATGGGGGCGAAATGCGAAAACACCCGTGTACTTAGATTTAGGTGCACGTTAAAGAACCCCAGGTGGTCCAAATTTCCGGAGTCCCCCGCTACGGCTTGCCTCATAATCAGAACTGGTTTTGGCACGTAAAACCCTATAATTTAATTTTTTTCAACCGAATTTCTGCCGTCGCCGTCGCCGTCGTCGTCGCCGTCGTCGTGAGGTTCCCTATAGATAAAATCTTCGCCGCGCGCCGTATGCCCGAGCGGAAGCGTGCGGGGACGCGCGCTATCACGGAGAGCGAACGCACTCAATCTCCCACGCGCAAGCAAGGAAGCAGGAAGCCAGCGCCGGAGGGAGCGGGGGGGGGGGGGGGGGGGGGGGGGGGCGCACTTCTACTCTGCCAACAACCGCGCTCGTCGCTCGCTCGCACCGTCGCTTATCTCCACACGGCTCTGACCTTTATGCGCCGTGCATTCGCCGCTCAGTTTCCGTTGAAGCGATAGACCGCACGTACCTTCGCCCGTTGCTGCGGAGTATGCGCTTGCTGCCAGCGTTTTGTCAGTCGTTGTCTGCAGTCATTCAGTGTGATCTATTCATGTTTGTTTGTGCCCGCTGACACCACGCTTGTTCAATCAGTTAGTAATAGTCGGGCCACATTTTCCAACGCACGCTACACATGCAATGCTGCCCGGGTCGGCAGTGCAGTGCTACAGGTGTGTCCCTTCGCACGCGCTGCCCACGGGAAGCGCTTCTCATCAACACCACCGTTTCACACGCGCCTTCTCGTGGTCATCGAATCTCTCTTCATGTCGGTCTACTTACGCCGCAGCACACCTGCTTACTTAATCAGCTCATGTTTACTACAATTCATATTGCTACCAAAGCCGCTCACCTTACTTCGTATGACATTGCTGTGTTGCTATCGCATTCATTGCTTCGCCCTTAGAGCGAAACTGTGACATTTTTTAAAAATAAACTCTGTGCATCTTGACTAATGAAACAACTAGTATAGTTAACAAAATTTTGGTATTTCTTGGCTTCGGCGGTAGTATTTTTTTTTTTGCATTTGAAGGTTGGAAAGTCTGGTATTTGTAACATTTTTGCTAATTTTGTAATTTTGTTTCATAATCCGCTCTGCCAAAATTTTCATTGACGATTGCAGTATAAATAAATAAATAAATAAATAAATAAATAAATAAATAAATAAATAAATAAATAAATAAATAAATAAACATAAGTAAAAGCCCTCCACACTGTTTGTATATTCACTGTTGATCAGTCACCTGCACGGACATTATACAAACATGAAACGTCTTGGTAAATCATTTAGTTCACGTTAGCTTTTAATATAGTGTTCCAAAACACCTGCGATATTTAAAATTCAGTGAGATTCACTAAAATGCACTATAACTTAGTGGAAATTTTAGCGACCTTCTTGGTCTCACTGCAGCGTTACGCGGCAAAAATTATTTTCAACACTGGATTGTAACGGTTCATGATGTGTGACTGATAATCAGGTCTGATAGATAACAAAGATAACTATCATTGAGGCATTTTGGAGCCTCTTTTAATGCAATTGTAATACGCAAATGTCAATATATATATATATATATATATATATATATATATATATACAAGTGAATATTGCTTTGGATGATCTAGTTTTCAATGCCTACAACAGGAACGCACGAATGTGCGAAACGTTTATGTTGTTCCAACGTTTTGGCCAGGGCCCAGCCTTCGTCACGGATCTCTCTCTCTCTCTCTCTATATATATATATATATATATATATATATATATATATATATATATATCCACACACAGAGAGAGGGTGGGAGCGATAGGGTGAGGCTTGCCCCCAACTCAAAAAATAGTTTGTATGCTACTGGATAACACCATCGGTTACAGATTAACTTCCTTTTTTTTTTAAAGGATGCGAGACAGAGACCCGCCTAATTACCTAGCGCAATTAAAGTGCCTAGAATGCGGCAAAGAATGCTTCGCATTAGAACGCAATCGAATGACAGTGACGGTTACGATTTAAATTGTAATGAATCAATTACAACACTGCCGAACAAGGTAATTGAATATAACAATTATTTACAGTCACGCGCGAGTTTTCACGTGAGTAACTTCGTTCTTTTAACTTATGGTGTATCTAAATGAGCCTTTAGACACCTCTACCTAAGCTACATTTAATGCTGTTTGGTGATGGCTAGAAACAAAAATTGAAAGATTAGGTGACTAAGTGAAAACAAGCTTCTTGAGGTTTTGGAACACGAACAATTGGTCCCGTTACTAGCCAGCCAGGATATCAGACCAAACAAGTTTTCCGAAGTTTTCTCTAATGTGAAGTTACGAAAAAAAAAAAAAAGCGGATCGAAGGTATTCCATCAAAAAGCATCTGCCGAAACCTGACCAGAGGGTATTTCGTCAAACGCTCGATTTTAAAGAAAAAAATATATTGTACGATGTAGCATGTTCCACGGAACACGTGCAGCCTATTCAGTGCGCAATACGCAAATTGCACACGCCTCATGCGGGACACTTATGAAACTATACGAGCGAACAAGTAACGGTATAAGACGCTAACCCACTTTATCAATAGACCGCGAAGCAGCGGATCGCATCGATGAACAAGGTGCCATGAAAAAATTTGCTGATTACGCGGCGTATTTCCGTTAATCTGCTGCACGTCTGGGCGGCCTTGTAGGTTGTTAAATAATTGCGATACCATGCTTTGATAGAGCTCTGAAAAAAAAAATGTTACGTGTTAATAGAGGAATTTTGATTGAAACGTCTGCTGGGCAAGAAGATGTAACATTTGAAAGTAAACACCTGAAAACTTGCAATGGCCCTCTACAGTGCAGCTACAATAAGGAATTAACTAATGTATCGAAGAATCTTGATGCGAACTACAAGTATTGTATGGAATGCAATTAATCCGATGGTATCCTGTATCTGTATCATGATACATTTGCAAAGCTTGTTCGCCCAGCCCTGTGCTACGCCACTGGCAACACGCGACATCGGACTGCGAGCGGCGCCCTGCGCGGAGTTTGGACACCGGTGTGAATGGTGCCCGAACGTTGGGGCAGATGGCGCCACGTAAGTCGCAGTCGTCGGTTCTCGGTGTGGGAGAACTCGAGAGAGGGCTATCCTCGCCGAATTTCTGTCTGCGCTTGAGCAGTGCTACGCGAAGAAATCGCAGGAAATTCTATGGTCGAGGTTTTCTTTAATTTCTACGATATCAGTGGGCATATTACGGCTGATATACTGTACCTTAATACGCTTACTAGTATTGCATGCCATCCACATGATGAATTTCGAATGGTTGTGCGTTTGACTGCAAATATGAGTGCATATTGAATGCATAAGATCCGACAATTTCACCATGTGTCTTATGTGCTTGCCTTATCGCCGACTACGACATAGTTGAGTAAAACGCCAAAAGAGATTTGATTGTAGCAGTTTTATGCAATCACCTTTTTTAATTTCTGCTCATTTCTCCTGGCGCGAACACCTGTGCTACGGTTTTCAGGCATTCCATTTGTGTATAGTACACTATAGTTCAGCGGAGCGGGCCCAGTTCAGACGATGAGACGAGGCCGTGACCCAAACCACTGCTTCTCAAGGGTGTGAGAACGCGCGTGTGCAGCTTCTCAAATTGGCACACACCTGCGAAGGATTTTTTACTACGGTGTACGGAATATTCCAGAACAGATATTCCATGCAAGTTCGAGCGCAGCTGCCGTCGGAACGACAAATGTGGATTGCTCCTGTAGTCGTCTGCTAGCCGTCACTGTTTACAAGTGCATGTGGATGTCTAGGGAAGGCAGTTCCGTGTTCCGTACTCGTAATAGCTTGCCGACCCTTTTATGCAATCAAGCTCATAAGTGGGGCTGCCGTGTGTGTGCTGGAATAAACTCACACAGCTTGTGTTTGCCTTGCAGGTTTGGTTGGATGCTCTGTTGGCCTCAGAGATTTCAATTTTATTGCCGCCTATACTGCTTTAAGCATCGCACGAAAGACATTTGGCGGCGTTCTCAAGCAGTGCAGTGGCTGCTGCCAGCAGCAAAATACGCCTTTTGCTGCAATATGGCGTTACGTATAAGTGACCCATATACTTGTACATGTTACAGAAGAAGGTAACAAATTACAATTTTAATCACTTTCTGAAAACTCTTTAGTTCATTACAGTGAACAACTACGCAAAAGTAATCAGTCGTCCACCGGCGAGGGGGTTCGGGTGTTGTAACGCCCCCCCAACGCGTCCAGTCCCACCAGTCCAACGTGTACCTTCAGTGCTCTGTTCTCATTGTCATGACAGTTCAGGAGGTCGCTTGAGGTCGAATTTTCCTGTGATTCTATCACTGTGTTGTATTTATTAATTCACTCTTAAACTACTTTGAGTAAAACGCTGAAGAAATAAACATCGTCATCATCCTTGGTGTCGTTATTGTTATAATTATTAGGCATTATATTTGCGGGGTTGGATTCCTGTGCCTAAAGCAAGGAAATTGCTTATTATGCAAAGTGCTTGCCCAGTTATATTCAGTTATATTCCAACGTATTTTTTTTCTTTCTTTTTTCTTTGTGTGGACGTCAGCAGCGGCACTGAAAACTCCCTTTATGTGCACGCTGGATGGAAGGGTGTTGTTACAAGGTACACACATCGGACGAAGTATTTGGATAAAAAATGTTGGAAACTATCCAATGTCAATGGAAAAAGTAATGTCACAAACCATCGAAGATAGTTGTCAAAGTCAGCGATAGCTTCTTTCTGTAGCCTGCTGAATGTGCCCATGTCATGTCATTCGTGAATCACGGCACCTTATGGGCACATCAGCAGACACACGAAGTGGCAATCTCGCTGCCAACCACCGTGTGATCTTGTTGTAATCACTGCCTCCCAGTTGAAACCCCGTAGCGACTCCCAGTATCCCTAGTATCCTGGCTTCTTTGCAATGGCTCTTCATCAAGCGGACGCGCTGGACGCGGATTTGTCTATTGCTGATGGGGCCCTGTCACTTTAATATATCGGAGGTTACACAACCCTTCAGTCACCTTGGCACATCCATTCCGGGACGTTCGCCAAAAAAGGGCAAATACCAATGCCACACACGCAATGTCAAAGTTGTCTGTTCCGGCACACATCTAGCGGTTCAAATTGTCCTGCTAGGCCAAACAGCCGCCAGCACATATAATGAAGTATCTCTACATGAAGTAGAGAACTTGGATCGCTGGGGGATATGTGCCTCTGTTTAATGTGTGAGATCGTCCAACCATCCGTAATGGCCGAAGTAGCTGAAAAGCCATAGCAAAGTCTGAGCTCACTGTACATGACCGTTCCGACATGGTGGCACTCATCCCGTATAGGAACGCGGCACCATCAGGAGATGCAGATTGAGGTGCCGACAATACAGGCCGCGCGACCTGCCCTTAACATGAAACAAATGCTGAGCGCCAGATTAGCCTGTCTGATCACACGCATCATCTGCGAGGCTGCTGCGAGGCACGACCACGAGCGTTCTACTGTGATTCTGCCAAATTCAAGTGCTCAAAGCTGCTTCGCCTGCTACAGCTTGTCTCACCCATAAAGTAACTGGTTACAAGTAACTGGTGGCTGAAAAAAGTTATTGAATCACAGTGAGCATTACCGAGTAAAAATTAATCTATAAATTAATTACAAAACTACCAAAACTCTGATTGATTAGAAGTAATTAACCGCATGTAATTCGTTACATACAAGTGTGAGGTCGGATCAGCAGTGTTATATTGTCCGGCATAACGAAAGCCGAACGTGCTCAGAAAAACACGATGATAGTGTGAAAGCGGAAACTGTGAGGCTGAGTGTCAGGTCTGCCTGACATTTCGTGCTTCTTTAACTTACAATAGGAAGATCACCTGGTTATCGCAAACAAACAAAAGCTATGTTGGAGGAGAGCACATTATCAATTTACTGCAACAAGCGGGGTTCAATGCGGGAATAAGGACCAAACTCACGCTGTCGTTCACATTTAAACGCGTACTGCCGATCCACAGGTTGTCCGCAGTTTTGAAATGATTGGAACCTTTGGGCGGACAAGATTGGTGGGCAAAGCAGGCAAAGTTACGTAGTCTCGTGCTACAGTGATGACCTCTAGAAGGAAATAATCTTGATTACTTGCGCAATAACTCCTCTCGGCTCTGCACGTTAGTCGGCTCTACGTAACCCCACTCATACTGGGAGTTCTTTCTTTGCTGCTGCCATGGGTAGCGGTCACAGTTCAACTTATAAGTGCTATCGTTTACCGAAAATTGGCGGCAAATGCGGCCTAACACTTACGGTGTATATTTAAGACATACACTATATATATTTCGAGACACACCAGGATGAGAGGGGCCGGAATGAGGTGGGTTGCACGGGATTCGTTTCATATTGTTTCAGTCAGAAAAGTGGTTGCCCGGTGTCACTGAACAAAATAAAAATAACAGTGCTCTGTGACGAATGCAGCCACCATCGTTTGGACATTTCATTCCGCAAAAAGGCGCCGAAGGGCAACAATACAGCCGTGAACATTGGCTGTATTGTTGCCCTTTGTAAGTAGTCCAGGTAGTCATCGCAGGTAGACCCCAGGTAGTCATCGCAAAAAGAGTCACGTTTTCGCCCCCGGCCGACACACTGCCCTATTCCAGTACACCACAGTTTTGCAATGCGCAGCGCCTTCTGCGGTCAGACAGCAAGCCCGCTGTACAGTTGTTACAGCAGGGTTTCCTCTTTACAAGTGGACACAAAGTTCGTTACTCCGTCAGAAAGAACTTTGCAACCTCGAATTTAAATTAAAATGGCAATGACTTCCTTACAGCAATGACTGATAGGCCTAAACTTCACTCTAAAGAAAGTTTGCACCCTTTGGGGCTTATTTTGTCCCCCCAAAATAATCGTAATCTATCTTGCCAGCCTTGCCTTTCTTGAACGCTGCGCATCCGGTACTTCAGGTCACGAACAGCATGCGCATAATCAGCGTGACCTAGCATTCTTGGCTGGAACGTAGCTAGCGCAGAAGTTTCAAAAAAAAAAAAAAATAAACGCAATCAAGACACATGACGAATATTGTTTGGACACAAGATACGCCCCAAAGGGTGTAAACTTTTTAGAGTGCAGCTCGCGATGCTTTTTAACTTAGCCTGGCAAAGAATGTTCCTATAGAGACTCTCGGTGTCTTCTAAGACAAGGCGTTGTCAGTCACTTTCAGTCTTTATAGTTGTTAGCTCACCAGACGTGCGTGACGAAGGGACTAAGGAGACCGTAGAGGCATCTGTGCTGCATCGCCTCCACGTGGAGTCAGCGCGTGCTCAGGCATGGATATATGTAAGATCGGACTCGTCGGCTTCCTGTGCAGATGATGTTGAACACTATTTATTCGAGTGTCCTGGACTAGCCATAGAGCGCGAACGTTTGGCAGAGGCACTTCGTCGAAGCGCTCTACACACTTGTGTGGACGACATGGTGTCTCCGCGAGGACACTGACATTCAGGAGGCAGATGTGCCGGCTGAACTACTGAAATGATGTGGACGTAGCTTGTGATTGGTAACATTAATGGACTCACTTCTGGGCGTTGTGTCGAGGGAGTGGGCGGGCCGCCGCGGCATCGTCCGTTGGATGGGCCACAAGATGCGGGCTTATGCTCCGGCTCGTTTCTTAAGCTGACCTGAAACGCTATGCTCGGGCGGATCATTTGCCAGCTAGACCCCCGTTTGCAGGTAACAACGTGCTTCAGATCCTTCTTAACAACGAGGATCGGCTGTGAAAGCCCTGCGCGTCTGTTTTGTGAACCTGTGGCGGAATTCACTAAGCTGCGCTGTTCGTACGCAATTTCTTAGCCAAAAAGTTCTTACGCTGTGATAAGGGTGCAACCGACGTGGCAGCGCATTTAGCTTACGGCGTCGTATGAGAGCGACGAGGAAGCAAATTAAGCTCGGATTAAATGACAAGAAATGAAAGAAGTGTGGTCAACTGATAGCATGATCGCACATCATGCATATGTAGTCGCGGCTATATTCTTAAGGTAAAACACTGCACACCCCTATTCGACAGCATCCTTTTACGGGCGTCTGCTACAGCGCCGACAAGCGCAACCGCGCTCGCCCGTTCACCGCACCGCCGTCAAAATAATTGCAGTGGATGTGTTACGCATCCTTCTCACATTTTTGCCAGAGACAGGACTGATGGACACATGGTGACATATTTGGCGCAGAGAGAGACTCTCAGGCGGAACAATAGCCGGCCAGGTCTGCTAGGCTTACTCCGTTTGTATACATCACCACCACAGTATTAATAATCGACTAAATGGCTTTATTTCGATACTAAATATGGAATGAAAAAAAAAAAAAACTCCATAACATATAGTTCGTACGGCCTCAGTGCAAGGGGCCCACCACCCGTGCGCTCATCGGTATGGTATGCGATCGCGCAGCACACGGTTGCAGGTGCGGTTTTAATGCCGCGCATAGGCTTAATATCAGCTCCCTCGGCAACGTGTACTGTCTAATGTGCTGGTCGATGATGTCGTCGACCGCCAACCGACGACGAACGCGCGCTCCCTTCGCGTAGGATCACTGTCGAGGGCACAAAGAGCTATGGGAGCAGCCCTAAAAAGAAATGCAGAAAGAAGCCGTGGCTACCGACTCTCCCCAAATTAAGACAGATAGCTTCACTATACGTAACATCCACACCTCCAAGTTTGGCTTCCTATCACACTTTTGACATAGTGTCAGCATTCACCGCTTCTTCTTGGCTTCTCCTCAGCTGATAAAAGACGATGATGGCTTGCACCAGGTCAAGAGTGTTTTTCAGGTTCAGGCGGCCACATTCCAACAGAGGCCAAATGCACAAAGGTACGTACAGATCAATTTTGGAGACCGGTACTAAATCATAGGTGCGTGATGTCAGGGCCTGGAGCCTATAACTACGCGGTCTGTCATAGCCCAAGTGGAACCTCATAGAAGTCAAGGCTAATCAGTCAACATCATCACAATGCTCAGCGCCAACGTTTCCATAAATTTACCAGCCTCACAAGACCCCCCCCCCCCCCCCCCCCCCCCCCCGCTCAAGTGCACGTCAGAATACTGCACAACAACGTACACGAAGAACATAGTGGTTCAACATTCTAGCTGGTTTCGGATCAAATCGGTTTAATCAAGTCGTCGATCTTGCGACACTGACGCACTCGGTTGATAGCGCTGAGTTCAGAGTGCTGAGTTCAGAGTTCAGTCACTGCACATGTAGTACGATGCCAAGGTGGGGGTGGTGGTATCCAAGCGCCTTCCGCGTCCTTTTATAAACATGCGAATGTGACCTCACAGCACGAAGTGAACTGTGGCTCAACATCAACAGTCCATTAAAATTCCGCACAAATTTTGGATGTTATACAATGTCATCAGCGTACTTTTCTGTTCACTGCAGGTCAAAGGCCTCTCCCAGCGATCTCTAATTGCCCCTGACCTGCGCTAGCTGATTCCAAGTTATGCCTGAAAATTTCCTGATTTCATTAATCCACCTAATTTTCTGCCAGTCCTCGACAGCGCTTCCTTTCCCCTAGCACGCACTTTGTATTTGTAGTGGACCACCGATTGCCTGCCCTATGAATTACGTGGCCTGCCCAGATCCTATTTTCCCTCTTAATTTCAACTACCACGACCTCCGCTTGCTCTCTGATCCGCACCGCTGTCTTCCTCTCTCTCAGCGTTAGGCCTAACATTTTTCGTTCCATCGCTTGTTTGAGCGGTCCTTAATATTATAATCAAGCTTCATAGTCAAGCTTCATTGTAAGCTTCCAAATTTCTGCGCCATATGATAGTAGTACTTGAAGAATGGGATGATTGTACACCTTTATTTTCAACGACAGTGGTGAGCTCCCGGTCACGAGTTGGTAATGCCGGCCGTATGCACTCCGACCCATTTTCATTGTTTTGCAAATTTCCGTCTCATGATCAGGGTTCCCTGTGAGTAATTCACCTAGATAATCTTAATCCTGTACACTCTCTAGAGGCTGACTGCTGATCATGAATTATTGCTCGCTTGACAGGTTATTCAACATTACCTTTGTCATCTGCATGTTATTCTTCCGCATATTATTTATCAACCTACTCGTACACAGTCTCTGTTAAGGTCCTCCATCAACTGTCGTAATGTGTCCCCAGCGTTGCTGAACAGGACAAGGTCATAGGCAAGCTGAAGGTTGTTGAGATATCCGTCGTTGATAATCGCCCCTAATCCTTCTCATTCTTAATAGCTTGAATACTTCTTCTAAGCTTGTAGTGAATATAATTGGATAGATTGTGTGCTGTCTCGATAAGTATTTTTCCACTTTTCTTGTTGATAATTAAAATATTTGAAGCCGTAACTATCACTGAGGCAGAGTCGAAGCCTGAGAAGTTGTGGATACGTGCGCTCTGGCTGAACGTGAATATCGAAGTTACATATAAATTAAAAAAAAAATGTTGAGTTGTCAGTTAAGAGATAAACTCGTCTGACGCTTTCAATAAAAGTTGTTTCTCTTGTCAGCACCACGGCGTGCGAGTAACTATCATCCGCTCCATGCCCTGGTCTTTTCCTCTTGATGCTTCGTAGTTTACTAGTATCATGAGCGTTATACGGAAACCTTTCTGGTCATTGTCCGTGTTGCTCGCGTTTAGTGCATTCGGTAATTCGGAGGGTACGGTGCTACTTGCTCCAATAATAAGGCCGCCAGGATGAATCTCGTTAGAAGACTTCAACACCCCCGATATGCGAACCTCGGAGTGGCCGTCTTGACGAAGGCGCACAGCTTCGACGGCCTGCAGAATCCGGCGCTTCCGGATGGAAGTCGATATGCGGGCCTTGCGATCCGCGAAGCCGTCGCTGTTGCGGTGGTGAGCTATGTCCGCATTCTATGTTCTGGTTACTTGATAGGATGTGCCTTCAGGACGGATGTCGCCGCAGAAATTCGTCGTACTGGCCTTCCGAGGTTCAAAGTTGACGCCGAAGTGAAAATATGGCGGATGGGCAGACATACCGTTGGCAGCTCCTAGGGCTGGGCAGACAGGATGTGCTTCGCGTATCTCCACAGGCGAGCCTTGCGAACCTTGGGCCGTCGTGATGAGTCAGACAGGATGAGCGAAGCAAACGGAAGGTGCTCCAGCCTCGGGAACATCCCGACGACGCCTGCAGCCGCGTCAGCTCATGGGCTAGAATTCTCGGTCTCAGTCCATGCCGCAGTAACAGTCCCGGGTTTTAGGGCACTAATGTAAAGAAGAGCCTGGAAGGTAATGGCACATGCCCACTCTGGAGGATTGACCGCGTCGCGTAATGAACGCGAGAGGCTGCGCATTGCGCACTTCGTTGATATCGGCCACTTGATGACGCAACCATCGTGGCATTTCAACAGGACCTTCTCAAGACGACTGCTAGCTATGGCAGCAAGGGAAAGACGGGCGACCGCTTATAGCGATGATGCTATGAGCTCCTCGTGATGAAATCGGAAAAGCTCATCGGACCGTGCGCATTGCATTGCGCGATGTTGACGTTCATCTGACAATTCATCACTTGCGGCGGTGGGAAGATGTCGCCAACAGGAGAAGCTGTCGTTTCTCGCTTATAATTATTATCATTCAGATTATGAGTCTATTAATGGAGGAAGATGTGGGCAGCCATGGCGTCGGTCCCAGTTTTTTAAAGCATCGTCGGGCATTTAGGTCTCTTTAATGGGGAGAAAATTGACAAAAGGCTCACAGGCTGTCATTGCCTATTTTTGAAAGCAGTGTAAACATGGTTTATTCGTTACAAGTCTACGAGAGGCGCTGTTCGTGACGATATAAGAAGCTGGTGCGGAAAAGTTCAGGTGTTCTCCGCTTTTGACATTTCTTTGTTTCTGCAAAATTGGTCTGACATTGCAGACGTGCAATTTAACGTAACCTAATGTCCCTTTAGATAGAGTATAAACTACACGGAGCGTCTTCTAAGCCGATGTTTGCCGTACTGTTGCTGTGTTTGTTTCATACCGCGCTATACGCGCGCTGTTATTGGCACTCAGTCATGTTCCTTGTAAACGTTTTGCTGTATTAAATGCATGTCAACGTCATTCTGCGTGTGTGTTGCGTGACATGAATTACAGTGTATAGTGGTGACACTAAGTGTAAAATACGTGGGGAATGCAATTCATGCAATTTCCAAGCAAGACTGGAGGGTAACAATTAGGAAGCACTAAGAGGCAAGCGCTTTTCGTGTGACAGCATTCGAGGCCGGAAATTCGTGTGCACATCTATACACCAGGCTATCCTGCCGAGCATCCTCTGCGCGTAAGCGGAGACAAAGTGTTACACGGGCATCGGGGCGGCCAGCCATTAGCGAAGCCGCACACGAAACGGCCTCGACTGGACGCCGAGCAGCAGATTCATATTTCCTCGTCGTGTGAAAAATCGCCCGTCTTGGAGCAGGAAACGCGACCGTGCGCGTACAGAGACCCCGCTGTTGCCCGCAGCCGTCTTCGCAAAACCCACTAATGGCCGGCCTTTGGTCCTCGTCCCGAACGCTCCGCGTCGACTCTGCTTTGCACATATATGGCGGACACTTAGTGGGCCTGCACGGGAACGTTTATCGGGAATCTCTGCGCCTTTTATATATATATATATATATATATATATATATGATAGTGGGCGCCTACGGTCAAGCCATATCTCACGACCTGCATTGGAGTGCCGAGGCTATTGCTGCCACCATCGCCGGTCATCTAGTCTGCTGTTCTCTCTTTCAATGCGCACGCTTGTGCAGCCCGCTTTCTGTCTCCATTTTTTTATATTCTCGGGTCAGCATGCTACCATGCAAAATCAAATTCTATTTGAACTTGTAAAGAGTAGACATTCTTCGAATAATTATGCTGGATACAACCTGCCGTTAACCATTCACCATAACGCTAATGCCATAAGCTGCTTGAGCAGACATTCACTAAAGGTTATCTTACGTAAATAACGGTGCTTCCAATCATTCTGTATTGAGCACTTCTGGTTCACGAGTGCAGTTAAAGTAGCCGGTAAGCAGCAACCATTAGTGCCCTGGCTTCATCTATGGAAGGGAAGGAACAGCGCCATTTTGAGAGGCGCTGTTCCTTCCCTAATTAATTAATGGCGCTGTTCCTTCCCTAATTAATTGACCGATTTCTAAAACAGCTATGCTCTATACGTGATCTAATAGCCGTCAGTGAAGCGTCGGACTTTGCACTTTTCTCGGAAATGTGGATTTAAACATGAAACGTGCCAGTTTTTCTTCTCCAATATCAGCACATTCTCAGCCATATACCTCTGCAAAGCCAGAGCGTGCTTTACGAAGAGGCCGTCCTCACCTGTCGTCCAGGTTAAGAAGAAAGATGACTCGCTTCTCTTCCGGGTCCATTATAGAAAGCTCAACAACGTCAAAACAGAAAAGAAGTTTACCCACTGCCGTGTATCGATGACTCTCTCGACCTTATGCGGCGAGCTAAGCATCATTCTTAAATTTAAAGCGGGGCTATCGGCAGATTCAGACTGATGAACGGCACCGTAACAAAACTGCCATCGTCACTTCGGACGATATTTAAGAGTTTCGAGTGCTTCCTTTCGGTCTCTGCTCTGCGCCAGATTTTTTTCAACGCACGATGGATACTGTATTGGCCGACCTCAGGTGGAAAAGCTGCCTCGTCTACCTGGATGACGTGGTCATCCTTGCGGAGAGCTTCGCCGAGCATCTTGCACGGCTGCGTCAAGTACTCCAAGCAACTGCATCGGCAAACCTGACACTAAAGCCACAGAAGGGCCACTTCGACTACGAGAGAGGGAGAGAAATAAACTTTATTATTAGACCAGGCTCCTTGAGCCCAAAGGAGGGTGGCCTCCTCAGTCCAGGTATATCCATGGCTCGCTGCCGCCGTCCGAGCCCTGTTCACCAACCGTAGCTGGTTTTCGGGGTATTGCGCCACCAGCAGAGCCTCCCACTGGTCTTCCGATTCTTCCTATGAATCCGCGTCTTCCTGCTTGTTATCGCCTGGTGGTGGTGATGACGGTGGTACGTCTCGGTTATTCCTGCGCCCCAGCACCATATGGCGCAAGGTGTTGGGCGTGTTCGCCGGGCAGAACTTGCAGTCTTGCCTGTAGGTCCCCGGATACATGGCGTGCAGCAGTGTTCCATGCGGGTAGGTTCCAACCTGGAGTCTTCACCAAGTCACCGCGTGTTCCCTACTCTGCGCGGGTAGGTAGCGACGCCTCTGCTTCCTGTAGTCTGCCAAGATATCCAAGTACTTCTCGGATATCCGTTCATCATCTTCGTCACAGTCGTTGGTCCGTGTTCTCTGCGCGTCAGAGATGGCTCAGCGTGCATGATCTCGAGCCGCGGCGTGCGCCACTTGGTTCCCCGCGAGAGACTCGTGTCCCGGCGAAGAGCACAGAAGGCTCCGCCCTGATCCCGAAATGACTATGTATACTGTCGTGGCCGTTTTCCCAATAAAGCTCCCAACTACTTTTGCCGACAGACGCCAGCGCCATTATTTCCCCTAGCGGAGAGCCACGTCACCAGCTGTCAGGTCGCCGGCACCGTGAGGCGCTCGCGATGCCCGCGATCTTTGTAAAATTGGCTCCTCGCGTCGCCGTTGTATAGGAGCCCGATACTGTTGCGTGGTGAGCTGCCACAACAGGTAAAAAAACACCCGGGGCCTGCAGCCGCCTGTCAAGTCCTACCGTTTGCTATTATGCGCGGTAGCATTCTTGCTTCTCCTTGTAGCTCAGTCAAGACAATTTGCTCGTGACGACGAGAACATCGCTGCATCTCTACTTCGACGGGCTTTGAATGACGCCTTGAGCGCCGGCCGATTTGCGCGTGCAACGCGCATTGTGCTTTCTCGTGTTAATTTCTTTGGTAGCGCGCACGTGATGGGTAGCGTTTCTGTTGTAGCAAGCCGCAAGCAGTTAAGCGCTTTAGCACAGGCGTATGATTGGGTAACCCATTTGTTAAAAGAATACGGATCGTACTGTGTGACATCTCGATTCTGCGAGTTGTGTTGCGAGAGGATGACAGCGGTGGTTTGAATCGCTTTGACTTTCGGTCGTTATTTAATACCGATGCAACACGGGCACTTTCGGTCGCGATAAAGCCCCATCTGGTTAACATTTTTCGATTGCGATCAAGAATGGCCGCTGCAGCGCGGTCCAACATTCCGCATCTACTTGGTTAAATTCAGTTAGCGTGACGGTGCAGACGACGGCCTATATACGATCGCGATCTACTGGATCCGTATCGTGCGAAATCGAGGTCTAAAGTGCCCGTGTGTAGGCGTGGATCGCGATCGACATAGGACTCGATCGCGATCCAAAGTACCTGTGTCACTGGCGTATACGTCATGAGTTTCGGGACCTCCCAGACGTTGTGTCGCGCGACGTCTGACATTCCGACTTGCCTGATTCGGCGGACGGCGGTTATCCATACCTGTCTGCGTTGTTTTCCATACCACTTATCCGGTAATCTGTAGAACTCGACAGGCGGCTGCAGACATCGGGTGTTTTTGTAACATTTGTGGCAGTTCACCACGCAAAAATAGTGCCTCCTTAGCTGCCCGTGCGGCCGCTGCAGCCATCGCGAAACAACGGCGACACAAGGCTAGAAAACGCTTGATTGCTAGCGCCTGGCTTACAGATGGCGACGCTGCTCTTACCTAGGGGATGGAGTGGCGCTGGCGTCTGGCGGCAAACTTGAGGTATGAGAGTCCTATAGTCCTCAGTAGTGTTTGCGTATACAGCATCGCTATGCAAGAAGCTTCACACCGTTTTAGCTCGTTTACGGTCGTGAAGTACAGGCAATGCTGGATTCAGTGCTCCCGTATGACAACGTCGATTAGTTTGCATGCCCAGGATGTTGAGCTCTTGCAATGCGCGGAAGAAGCACATTAGCTCGCCCGACTGAACATATAAAAACAACAGTGCATCGGTTCGCGATGTTGCAAGCTCCGCCATCGACAGGTGGAGTTCCAACCTGGTGATCAGGTTTGGTCTGGACCTCCGTTCACCGCAAAGGACTATCCGAGAAACTTTTGAGCCATTACTTCGGAACATGCTGAGGCGAGTTAGTGATATGAATGACGAACTTCATCCTGACGGAAGTCAGCTGTCCCGACGTCGACAACCACATTTGTGCACATTGTGCGGTTAAAAACGTACTACACTCCCTAGCTAATAGCCTATTATTTAGGCAACATAGATTAGTCCTCCCCACCGCCCACCTTTTTTTTTTCTTTGTACGTCGCTCGGTGACTTATCACAACGGCACGCCCGATCAGTAGTACGCAATATTCGTTTGTGTGTGGTGGGTGCATGTTTTTTTTTTCTCTTTTTTTCACCCTTTGTGTCTGGCCTATGTCCTTTGCCTTCTAAGCATCGACCCGACGTTTCTTCTTCTTTCTGTTTTTTTTTTTTTTTGGAGGGGGAGGGAGTAAGGCAACATGGTGTGGTGTAACAATGACTGGACAAGTAGAGAACGAAATCTCGTGGAACCGTGCGTCGGCGCGTACGTTGTGTACAGCGGTTACGTCTGAGAACTCAATGGTGACTTCAACTAAGTATACGCGACAATATAGCGCAGCGATGCTTAAGATGAATCAGCGGCTCTCTAAGTTAGCACCAAGAAGTGCTTCACTGGAGAGATAGAATCAACTTTCTTTGGAAGAACCCTTGTCAGGGCTTCCTCTCTCAGCCACTGGTCTAGGTTTCCGGCGGTCATGACTTTTTGTATTCTTTTCGGTAAGGAGTCCGTCAGCCACTTCTCTCTCTCTCTTTTATTTCGGGAACGGAGACCAGGCTGTACCTTATGCCTTGGCGGCTGCCCGGGCTTTCCCACAACATGTAAGCATTTCGTGACAGATCAGGAGGGCCTGGAAGAACCACCTTTCAGGTATGTGGCTGCTCTCTGGGAATCTAGGTTCCGGCTTTCATGAAAGGCAACCTTGTCTAGCAGCAAATTGCTATAAAGTGAGTTGCACTAGTTTCCTAAAAGTCGAACTTTAAGGCAAAATAATTCCTCCTTTCAGGTGCTCGAATCGCGAGCCACCAGAACGCAGTATTTCTTACCGCCGACGTTTCCTTCCCGAGATGGCTCCATTTGCAGCAGCATTGTGTTGCTGTTGAGTAGAAGTCCGTGTATCCTCTCTCTCTTTTCATAGAGCGCCTGATGTGGGCAACTCGGTAGAGCACCGCGAGGAGCAGATGCTGTGAGTAAGGTCCGCAACGGGTGGCGTGTTGTCCTTATGTAAGATTGTAAGAAAAATATTAATGCATGCCTGCTGTTAAAAATGCTGAATGTACCCTTTTGCTCTCTTTATGAACTATTAACAGCGCTTCGGATGAAACACCCCACTCGAGAAGAACATTTCCGCAGCGTTTTGAGGGATTTTCGCTGCAGCCTGATCGGGCTACGTACGCTACATCCGGCTTAGCTGCGGCACCAAGCTACCTTGTGCTGGTCGGTCGTGAGCGGTGTGACTCCGGGGACGCGTAGTATGAGAGAGGAGAAGGGAATATAAAGAGTGGGGAGGGGGGGGGGTTAATCTGGGCACGTTTATGTGTATGTGCGTTTGCTTGCGAGGCCTCCTTTGTGCGCTCCCGATTGGACGGAGAGGCGGCCAATGAACGCTCGCGGTTCCGCCCCTGTTCGTGTTCTTTTTGTTTTGTTTCGCCACTCGCCCTCGCAACTGCCGCCGACCGTTCTTTTCTTGTTCTCGCCGTGCCGTCGCCCCTGATCGGTGGCGCCACGCCGCGCCGACCAGCTACGTTACGTCGTTTGTCATTTGAAAATGTTCGAACTATCGATCTCGGATCCTGCGGAACGCGCCCGCGCAGGGATTGAACTGGGGCGGTTCGCGCGTCGTTACCTATGGGGGACACGGAGCTATCTCATTCCGTGTGTGTGCTCTGCTGTTCTCTCTCAGGCTCAAAAACGGTGCAGCGCGGTAGAGGCTATGTCCAGTGCCGGGTGACCCGCGATGGTGGAAAGCGCATCTTCATTTCGGAACGTGTCGCGGTTGACCGGCGTCATGATGGTCGGCATGATTTGCCGGGCCGACACGCTCCGCTTTTATTTGCACGCAACCCGAGGGCAGCGAGCGCTGGCCGCGAGGCACAGCTTCCCGAGAGGGCATCCACTGCAGTGCGCTCGCACGGGCCCAGTGTCCCCCTCGCGGGGGCCCGCTCGACCCCGCGCCCCTGCATGATACTCATAATCTACGCTTCGGGAACAAGAGAGTGATTTATTCCATTGCCAGAATGGAAGCGAGCAATCGGCCCTCGGGCTGCGGCTTGGGAAGAAAGCGGCGCACACCTTTGGCGTAGCAGTGTGTGCGTGTTCTGCGTGGGACGAGATAAAGAAATCTCGCTCATGTAGCGACGTCACCCTTTGTTATTTTCAACCGGGGAGTAGTTGGACTGCACCCAAGTCACATGATATTTTGCGGAAATAAATGCAGCGCAGACGGTCAATGGGGAAAAAGCAATAATAATATATAAAAAAAAGAACTGCCGATTAGTCTTTTGTTCGAACTGATGCCAAACAGCGTGGCTTTGCTTCCCGGTTTTTTACATCCGTGAAAAACGACAACGCCTGGAATGTGTGTGTGTTTTATGCAGTGCAAAAGAAAATTTATGCCAACTGAAGAAAATAAATAAATTCAGTCCGTTTTACTCTGAATAGCAGTGGGATTTGGTCGAAAGTGGTGCAGTTGGTGTGTCAGTTCAGCGTCTGAACGCCGTGGGATAGATATATGTATAGTGACAGAAGAATCAAGAAAAGGTAACCACTTTCGTTGCTTTGCCTTATACGTCCTAGTAAAAAAAACGGTGTCACCGGTGAAAGAAAATAAGATTGTTAGAATTTAGTCGTACTGGCACGGGCGGTTCAAATTTAGGAGCAGCAAGCGGAACCTTCACGCAGTAATTTGCTACGACACAAAGGTACATACAGGGTGTTTAAAGTTTTACTGAATTTTTACAAATCAACTGTGGCAGGTAGCATAATTCTTACCATTGAGCTGGGTTAGTCGATGAGGCGGACATTAGTAGCACGAGAAATCGAAACGCATATTCAACTAATTAAAAGTTGACTAATGAACTTATTAGGTAAAAATTTTACGACACATATTGCAATTGACGAATTGTAGCCGGAGAGTTTGTCAGGCGTATCCACTTGGAATGAATTTTCAGAGTGAGACCAGTTTGGAGATATGCGCCATCAAACTCGCCGTAAAAATGCACTGATGTTTCACTTACCTTTTTACTAAAATGCTGTTTTATACATTGAAGCACAAAAGAAACTGGAATGCACATGTATTTCGTGCCACACTTTCGGAAGTAACTCGAAACTGGTGTCATCCTGGAAATTCATTTCAAGTGGATGCGTCTTGCAAACTCACCGGCTACGATTCGTCAATTGCAATATGTGCCGTAAAATAATTACCTAAGAGGTTCATTAGTCAATTTTTGTTAATTAGTTGAATATGTGTTTCTATTTCTCGTGCTACTAATGTCCGCCTCTTTGAACAACCCAGCTCAACGATCAGAATTATGCTACCTGCCACAGGCGATTTTTAAAAATTGCGTAAAGCTTAATTTGAAAACCCTGTATATTGGCACACAGAATACGATGGCAGACTCGTAGACGATTAAGGTATCGACCTAGCTCGATTTAACATTTTCCCATGTAGTTGTCTCTCTTAAGTTGCTATTTGGTATGTGCACTGCTCCCAGCAGCTGCGGCGGAGACGACTTGTCTTAAACCAACACTTACGTTGTGAGTGTTATACCTTTGCGAGATCAACCCGGGGTACACACAGAAACGCCGTAGTGCTATAGAAAGGGACACTATACACACGCGAGTATAGTTCGGTTAAATAATGTATCAGTCCGTTCGCTAAATATATAAATGAAAGAAGGATGAAAAACATGCAAAATAATTCCCCCGGGCGGGGTCTCAAGATTACGTTGTTTGCTAACACATTTTTAAATCTAAGAAACTTGAGCACGAAGCGAAAGGACTGATGCAGTCTATAGTCTCGCATACGAGTATGGTTGATTGATTCTGGGGTTTTAAGTGCCAAAACCAGTTCTGATTATGAGGCACGCCGTAGTGGAGGGCTCCGGATTAATTTGGACCACCTGGGGTTCTTTAACGTGCACTACAACGCAAGCACACGGGTGTTTTTGCATTTCGCCTCCATCGAAATGCGGCCGCAGCGGCTGGGATTCGATCCCGCGATCTCGTGCTCAGCAGCCCAACGCCTTAGCTGACTAAGCCACCGCGACGGTTGTAAGCCACCGCGACGGCGTTGTAAAGGGGGGTGATGACTCATCCCGTTGGCGCACGCTCACGCTGTAGTAATGTCTCTCGACTCGCCGGGTGAGAAGGTGTCTCGGCGCGCGCGTGTGCTCTCACTCTCTCTCCGGTTAACGTCGCTTCGTCGAGGCTCTTCTAGACGTCCAGGCGCCGTTGTTCGCGTTGTTGTTTGAGGCGTATGCGCTCTCCCCCTCTGATGAAGTTGCCGCGGGGCCGGCGTGTTCTTTCGCTGGCTTGCGTGACACGCGGCGCGCGCTTGAAGTAAGCGCTCTTTTGTGACAATATATCCACACATACATATCCACAGTGAAGTAGACGCGCGTATGAAGCGGTTTATTGACGTTTCGGCGGACGTCCTCCGGTCTTTATCACTCTTGAGGTTACAAGCACAGAGAGTTCAATTTATGTATTTACACACACACACACACACACACACACACACACACACACACACACACACACACACACACACACACACACACACACACACACACACACACACACACTCACACTACACACTCACACACACACTCACACACACACACACACTCACACACACACTCACACACACTCACACACACACACACACACACACACACACACCACACACATATATATATATATATATATATATATATATATATATATTCAAACGTATAGCTTCACTGGCTTTACTCAACAATAACAAAGCATAGACGTTTCGCCACCTATGCGGGTGGCATCGTCAGTACACAAATGGCGTCCCATGAAAGAGTACATCAACTTATATCTTGCCGTAAACATCCGGCAAAGGACCACGATTACTGTTGCATGCATTTTGATTATGACGGATGAACCATGATTCGATGAATTTCCTTGGGCCCCATCGTTGTTCCCGTGCCAGCGTCGTCACATTATCGAAATCGAACACGTGTCCTTTCGTCAGGCAGTGGTCGACTAATTCCGTCTTGGCACGTGTTGAATGTGTGGCTTTGGTGACGTCCCTGACGTGTTCCTTGATGCGAGTATGACGTCGTCGCCCGGTCTCACCGATGTAGCAAACATCACAGTCCGTACAATTAACTTTGTACACAACTCCGCTTTGTTCGTCGGAGGGGGTGCGGTCCTTTGGTTTTGGGAACACGTTAGCCAGTGTGCGCATGGGTTTGAACACAGTCCTAACGCCCAGAGGTCGCAAGGCCCTACGCACCGCTTCTGACACGCCGCAGACATACGGGATGCACACAACAGAATTTTCATTATTAGCCCTGCTCTCGCGAGGTCCTTGCATGCGGCGCCGCGTGTCATCGACAAAAGTCTGAGGGTAGCTCCGTTTATTCAGGACAGTGGCAACATTAGTTTCTTCATGCTTCCTCAGGGTCTGTGTCGACGACAGCGCGTCGCAACGTGACAGAAGTGTACGGGCAACAGCATATTTGTGCTCCGCAGGGTGGTGCGAGTCAAAACTCAGCACATTGCCACTGTCGCAAGGTTTGCGGTATACGGATGTCGCCAATGAACCGCCCTCGTTCCGACGCACCAGCACATCTAGAAACGCCAAAGTGTCACCATTTTCCATTTCGTCTGCCAAAGTGTCACCATCTTCATATATATATATATATATATATATATATATATATATATATATATATATATATATGTTTCGAAGTGGACCTTTGGCGACGTATTGTAGGCAGAATGAATGAGAAATCGCAGCGCTGTTGGTGTGTGTGCGCCTGTCGAGAATTGGGTTTGCATGACACCGCGGTCCTGCAACTCTGGCGTATTTAGCGCAGCTAGCACCGACCTGCCACCCTTAAAACTTGGAGCATTCAATGCGAAGGCATGAAATACAGAAAGTTCGGGAAAATGCTAGAAATTTGGCAATTCCAGCTGCGCTGACAATTCATTAAAGGTTTATGCGAGTCCAACGCACATATTGAAATATATGTGAAGCGAGGGTTTGGTGAAGCGGCTGATTAAATACTATAAAACTAAATTCAACGCGTACGACTGTCACAATGAGAAATAAGAGTGCGGACGGAACAGGGGCATATAGAGAAGGGCGACAACACGAGCGCTTACTCACAACTAGTCATTTTATTTATTGAAAAAACAAATAGATACACACTCGTGGTAGGTATCGCATGAAAGCTTCACAAATGATTAGAACCTATTCAGGAAACGTAACAAGCGATTGTCCAGAACGCGGACTATTTATTACAAAGTGAAATTGATGCCTGTCTATTAAAATTTATTGCGCGTTTTCTTTCGGTATGGAACGCTTCGATTATTTGGCGCGATGTCTGATTGCGATGCCTAAATGCCCGAATGAACAACAACAACAGCTGCAGAAAATAAGTTCTGAGAAAACCAACAAAAAAGATTTGAAATACCTATATGTCGCAAACGAACAAAACAATATCGACAATAAAAAATTGCGCACATGATAGAAACTGTGAAGCGACCCTTTTCGCGAAGCGGGTAATGAAATGGTATAGAACGAAGTGCTAGGCAAACAATCTAATGCGATGTTCATGTTTATCCCCCACAGAGGTCACAACTTTATTCTTATGCAATCTGTACGCCAGTGTACTAGACCGCTTGTGAACGGTCTATAGTGCTCGAAAAAAGCGAATCAGGCCGGGATGCAGCGTGTGAGTTCTAGGCAGCGATGCTATCACGAGGACGAACGCGCACGGGCGCACGCACGCACGCACACACACACACACGCACACACGCACGCACGCCCACGCCCACGCACACGCGCACGCACACACGCACGCCCACGGACACACTTGATTTACACTGTAATATATAGATAACTTCTCTATGACTGCACCATTGGCCAACACTTAATAATTTCACGCAAGATGTCTTATATTAAATATCACTGACACCCGCCGTTTCGCTCATGGTTAGCCCGAGGGCGCGGGATCAAGTTCGGGCCGTGACGTCCGCTTCTCGATGGGGGCCTCGAAACGCAAGAACGCCCGTGTGCCGCGCATCGGGTGCGCGTTAAAGAACCCCGGGTGGTTGAAATTAATCCGGAGTCCCCCACGACACCGTGCCTCATAATCATATCGTGGTTTTCGCATTAAAAGCCCGGGATTTCGGGTTCGCATTGAAGCCACGACACAGACGATGCGTACTTATGGCCCGCAGCACCACTGTGGGTATACACGGAAGGAAAATCTGGATCAATTCTGGAGGCTGGGGAGAGAGAGAGCGCCGTGCAAGGGCAAGTGAGAGGGAACGAATGGGAAAGGGCGTATACGGGAAAGGGCACAACGGCTCTCATGCCCGAGAAATGGCTGCAATATGGTGCGCCGGCCCGCTAAATCATCGCTCGTTTGTTTCGCGAAACAGCTTCTTAGCCGCACTCTGCAACGCCTTACGTTCTTCCCCGCTCGCAGCCTCGTCGCTCACCTCCTCGTATATAACCTCTTCCCCGTATACGCGACTTTGGGCAAATAGGCGCAGTCGTGCTCCAGTTGTATGCGTCTCGCATCCCTTTGTGTGTGCGTCTTTCGCCGAACGTCTTCTCCCCGTTGTCCCTGTTCTGTTACTACGTATATAGCAAGGGCAACAAAAAAGGGAGCAAAAGGCTCCACGAACCGTCGTTCCCTTCTGCACCACCGGAATTGCAAGATCGCGCCTGCCGCTGCTCTTCTCTTTATATAGTTTTACAGTTGCATTTACTAGTGCGCATAATTCGTCATTTGTTATTGCCACTCCGCTCCGCCCATTCTTCAGTGCAACGCAGCCTCCCCGCTACCTTCCCCGTTCCGCTCATCCTCCTCGATACACGGTTGTTCCACGCTCAGTTTTGTCGCGCCCCCTCCTGGATCTGATCTATATCGCTCCTTGGTCGCTGCGGGCCGCTGACGTAAGCAGCACCGTGCTGGGCTTGGTTGCGGCCGTTTTTGTGCATCTCTCCCCGAGTGGCTTCCTCCTCGGCGCGTCTCCTGTTGGGATGTGGATTGCATCAGCCGACAATGGCAATGTGGCGCGGGAGAGTGATAAGCTTAGTCTAATTGCGGCCGGCAGAAGATCCTCGCATTTCGCCTAATCTTCTGTCTTGAGTTACGATAAGATCTAAATAATTCTGGTACATAAAAAGTTACAGAGGCACTTAAGTCTCCTTATGTGCTAGAATTCAGCAAAGACAATTTTGAGGGTGGGCCACCTAACTTTTGGGGGTATGCCAAGTCAATTTTGGGAGTGGGCCAGGTCAGGCCAGGCCAGTGGGCCAGGTGGGTGAACTCAATTTTTGAATTGGGCAAAGTCAATTTTTCTGCGGGTGTGGGCCACGGCGTCTTCCGACGCCGTGGCTGCGTGAGATTTCGCAGTGTGAGCCGAAGCAGGTCCAGCGCCGGAAACGTGACGTCATGACTTGGTCACGTGGGCTTTCTTGCCATCTGGTGTTAACGCCGAACTCTCGCCGGATTTTCCGCTTCATGGGGAATATAAGGCTTTCGCCTTAAAAAAAAAAACTCAGTAGGTAAAACCACCGCGATAACGACAGAACTTTGCTGCTGAGGTGAGATAATCCCATAACGTCTCGAAGGAAGGTCTATGATGAAATGAGATGCATCTCTCGGAACGTGATGCTGATTATTGAACGCCGCCGCCGAACGTGCTCACTCGCTCGTGTTTTTATTTAATTATTTATTTTACTTTTTTAACGTGTGAGGAGCAACCTAATCGGCGAGAACCCGACCAGCGACTGACCCAGGTGAAAGAAAACGCGGGATGGAAAAAAAAAAAACGCGCTGGGAAGCGGTTGACTGTTGACGGATGACTGTTTGATCTCTGCAACCCGCCGGGGTGGCTTAGTCAGCTAAGGCGTTGCGCTGCTGAGCACGAGATCGCGGGATCGAATCCCGGCCCCGGAGGCCGCATTTCGATGGAGGCGAAATGCAAAAACGCCCGTGTGCTTGCGTTGTAGTGCACGTTAAAGAACCCCAGGTGGTCAAAATTAATTCGGAGCCCTCCACTACGGCGTGCCTCATAATCAGAACTGGTTTTGGCCCGTAAAACCCCAGAAAGAAGAAGAAGAAGAAGAAGAAGAAGATGATCTCTGCACTAAAGTAGGTTACCGCAGAAAATGCGTCCACTGAGGGTTACGACAACAGTGAAAGTAGTCACAAACAGGCTTGCGAGTATATGGCATTAAAGGGGCCCTGAACTACCCCTCGGGCTTGGTGAAATAACATAGTCCGCTGGTAGCATACGCTGCTGTGAACATCTCAGCCAAGTTTTGCTGTCGTACGCGGTGCGTAGAGCTCGTTTCAACGGCCTCGTTTCAACAGAACCATGATCCTCACTCTCTTCTGTGTGCTTTATTGCGCAATAAAGCAGATTCCAATACGCGGCTGCTATTCGTCGCTGCGATCGGTTACACCGCGGGCGCCGCGGTGTGCCGCCACGAGTCCACTGGCTAAGCGCACTGCAGCTCTCTGAGGACAACCGCGTTTGGCTTACGTTTAGCGCGTCGTAGGCACCAAAATCGGAAATTTGAACTGCGCGCCAGGTTAACGTTTCGAAGGCGGAATGTTGTGGCGCCGCCCCTAGCCCAGTCCCAGCGATCTTTGCTTGCTTAAAACACCCTACCGGATTCGAATAGCTTATCTGGCACCTCCAGATAAGGCACATTATGTCATCATGAAGTGCAATTTGGTCACGAGAAGCTCGTGCATGTAGGCTGCGTTAACGAGTGATGGAATATTTATAAAACCTAGCAGAACATGTTGCTGGGCGAGTTGGTACATCAGTCTGAACGGCGCAAACACACGCAATGCAGAGCAGGACATGTATATAGAAATATTTGTGTAGTGTTTGTCTATCCTATGTTTGTGCCCTTCTAGCTGACTGTTTATAGGCTCCCTTCAATGGTCAGGCGGCGCAGCGATCGGCCCAGCCGTCAGCGCCGCCGTGTCAGTTCCGCGAAACACCGAGGCGGCCACTTCTACGAAGGCATGCTTCGGCGCTCATTTGAAACAAGTCGGGCGTTCTAAACTGTGGTTTTTAAGGCAATTGAAAACATGGAGGCCCATTTTCGACCACCGTCACTCGAGAAAGGACGTCAACTTTACGACAACAACCATGTATTTCGTGTCAAAAGAGTAAACAGGACGGACATCGCAGCAAAGTTCTTGTCACGACAAATAAAGAACGTTTACGACGTCGAACTCAAAGTAAGTGAACAAATAAATAATTTATTCCGCTTAAGGGGGCAAATACGGCCATAGACGTTTTTCAACTTTCATTTGTATCTTCAGTATGCTTCGAGCGTGCCTTGCTTATCACATTTGTCGAGGTTTTGGCGAGTTGGAAGGTAACTTGAATGATTCTTTATGGCGCTCTTTTCTCCGTTGACAAAGTGCCTCGTGCATATTCTGGTGTTGCCATTCGGGCTCCAGTGTGAGAGGTCATCATCGCCGAAACATAACAGAGAGCAATCAGCTGACACTAAGCAACACCTGAGCAAATGTGTGCTAGCGTGCGCGAGAGAAGTGCTAATTTGCGAATACTCGATGTGTGCTGCGGTGCACTCCAGCCTTAGTTCTGTTGTTCTAAACGCGAGAAAACATCGACATGAATGAACCCGGTTTCAGCAGTCGCGTCTTGATCCAGGCGCAGAAAGGAGCTGCACGTTGGCTTATTAATGCACAACAAGAACTACAGTGCGTACAAAGGTCCAACGCGGAGCGCTTACGAAGCTAGATTTGACACATAACAACTACTGCGCATTTGTTTTGGAGCGAGAATAGCTCAACAATTATCCAAACCAATTTACAACAGCGGGAATCAGATCACGCGTGTTTATGCAGTTGTCGCTTTATTGTGCGTTTTCATGGATGCTGCCTTGTGTTTTTTTTTATTTTTTAATTTTGCGTTTGCGTCATAGTTCAACAGAAATTCGCAAGAGCGACTCTTACTTGACAGCCCGAAACACGATGATCCACCTTCAGCCACCGGGTTTCTGCCCACAGCCTTGAAGGGAAGCGACACAATTTGATGCCGACATCCCCTTCGCGGTTGTGAAAATACCTAAAGCAGCAGTATATGCGCATGTTCTTTTTGTTCACACTTCTCACGGAGGAGCTGCCGAGTGGTCGAGGTTAATCCATTGAACAATTGGAAAAGGAAGCTTTCAGGCGCGCCTGAGCGCAGGACGGACCAAGGTGAAAGGGCGGTGAGGGCCTACTCGCGGGTGCTCACCGCCGCTGCTAGGTGGCGCGACATGTACAGCCAAACTGCATTGCAGGGTGCCTATAGGAATGATTAGACGCGTCCGAGCAATGATTAGGGGCGCAACTTTGGTGGCATATGCTGCCTGAAGCAACGCAAATCCAAGGCAATGGCAAGTACGTGTCGTCTTCCCGGCGACACGGCCCAAACGACGCCAATTTCTCTGCAACAGAACGGCGGCGTGTTTCCCCATGCTTTGACGTAGGGGAGACAGATGGCGCCACCATTCTGTTGCAGTGACATCGTGATTTATAGCTTGTGTGTGACCATAGGCTAGTCCTTCATTTCTTGATATCAAGAACTAGTGTTAAGAATACCACCGAGATAACGACAGAACTTTGCTGCTGAGCTGAGACAAAGCACACAGAAAATCTACACCGCTAATTCACTTCCCGTAAAGGATGCAAACGTGTTAGAAACGGCTACCCGCTCGGCGTGAACCTGGCAGGCCAGCTGCCGCCATGTGAGGCGATGACGTAATTTCCGTTGCATCCGTGCAATGTAAGTCTGTGGGAGACCTCGACAAAACCCGCTTCTGCGATTAATTTGTAAACCGTTTCTGCGGTAATCGGTACACCGCCTCTGCGGTAGAACGGGTCTCTCTTTCTCCAGTAAACGGAAGTCTGCGGGAGACCTCGAGAATAACCGCTGCTGCGGTAAAACGACAATGGAAGTGACTAATTATAACAGACGCTATCGCTGTCAAATTTATTGTGTCACATTCAAACTCTGGAACATCTACAGCCAGAATTACTGAATTAGCGTTGTTCTGAAGTTTACATCTAGAGGACAGTGCACATCATGTAACGATTTCCGAGGAAAGAAATGCTTAAGTTTTGGCCCTTTGTCACACACAAGGACATGCTTGTTCTTGAACCATTTGTCAAAGGAAAAATGAGACATCCACCCATTAGTAGCCATTTGTGGAGAATGGATTTTGTATTTTCTATTTGTTGTAATTTGTAAGATGAATATATTCTATTTGGTAATCTAAATTGTTAAGAAGAAAGCACGGCATGCCCTAGAAGCACTTGTAGCTGGGCGAGTTCGCAATCCATCTCTGTAAGAACTTCAAAGCGCGAGAAAACACACTCATATACACGCACGCACTCACACTCGCAAACACCCAAGATGGACCCGTTCTTACAGACGAACGCTCACTACCACCTGTTTATTAGCTGTATTGGTACCCACATATATACACAATCACTGCGCACGCTCCATATACAGGGTGTTCCAACTATCATGCACCAAGACTTGAAAAAAAAAAAGCGATTGCGTTACTCGAAGAAAACCTAGTGCATATTGTTTCTAGTAAAGTGGAGTAACCGCTAGTAATTTATTCGTTACTTATATTTAATTAGGTAATTGTAATTAATTATCTAACTCGATAAGTACTGACCTGATTACCAAAGTGACAAAATGTAGAGCAACATGAAAAAATTCAGCGCCCTTCCACTACTGTGAAGATGGAAGCCAGCGAAGCTGTGACTATGGTGGGTCTGCTGTAGTGAATATTGCCCCCACGATGAAAATGGGCATATCGTCTTTGGCATCACCCAACCGAACATTTCTATCATGAAGGTCGAGGCCGACGCGAGCCGAGGCGACAAGACACACCTCGCCACGGCTCCGCGATTTTCGCCCAAAATACCTGACCTATCGGATGTACGACGCTCAACTCTTCTCATGGATGCGACCAGCGCTCTGGCACCCCATGGACCTCATGTAGGGTAAGCCGGAGCGCTGTAGTCCCGTTTCGGATGCTTTTTCCTGGATCTGCGACACGGCGGCCTCGCTAACCCTAACCGCCGGAGCCTTGCCGGCGCCTGGGGCAAACGTGACTGGGTGTTCCGGCGTCATGGACGAAGAAGCGGCCATGGAGCTGTTACAAGGCCAGCTTGAAGAAAAGAACCTCACTCCTATGCATGTCGTGCGACTCCACCTTAGCCCTCAGACCATCATCATGAGGCTGGGCACGAAACTCAACCTTGCAATTTATCCGACGTATCAAGTCACGAACGCCATCGGCGTCGCGGCCGGGCTCACGGCGTCTGAGGTGCGCGACGTCAATATACAAGTAAGACAGCTGTAGAACCTCGTCGCGGCAACAAGCGGGCGCGAATCGGCGACTCAGAAACTCGCTGGCCTGCGCGCAACGACACTCGACGGAGAACGACACGATGTGACCGCCGCCTACGTGGCAGCCGAAGCACAGCACGCACGCTGCGTAGTCCATGGCCTCCCTAAGGATATCCCGGACGACCAGCTCCTGTCCATAATCAGCATCGAAGACCGACAAATTTTGGCAGCACGGCGACTAGGCGAGTCAGAGACTATACTCCTCACTGTTAAGGAGGGCGCCACCGTGCCCAAGGAAGTCAAGATGGGCCTGTGGCTCACAGAGACACAACCTTTTCGACCTCACGCTGTGCAGTGCACCGTTTGTTTCACCATTGGCCACCGCGCCGATGTGTGCCCCATGGCTCATGAATTCACTCGTTGTGAGACACGTGGCCAACAGTTCCCTCCCGCCCAACGACCCGACCGAACAGCGCACGAATGTGAAGTTAGATGCTTCAACTGCGAGGGACCGCACGGTGCACGTGTCCACAGTGCCCCAAGAAACAGCAGGCTGACAAGCTCACCCGCTTCGCTGCAGAAAGGAGACGACTCAAGACCACAACAAAAGACTCCGGTCAGCCCCAAAACCGCCAAACAAGCCAGAGTATAGCAACCAAACCACCTAAGAAAAACGACCAAAACTACCCCTCACTACCGCTCCACAACCGCTTTGAAGCTCTACGAGATGCCACACCGGACCCAAAACCGGAGCCCAGACCTAGATTTGGCAGTCTGCTAGGATACTCAACGAAAACATTGACGCCACCCCCGCCACCACCCAAGCCGAAAACCCCAAGTTTTGTGCGGGCCCTGCTCTCCCAGAAGCCGCCCGCGTATTCCGAAGAACCCCCGCAGAAGCAACCCAGGCACATCCTCCCCAGCTAAGGTGAGGCCGTCCTTCACTCCTCTGGGTCACAGTGTTAGCAAACTACATAACACCACTACATCTTCAACCGCATCGACTCCCTCTTGCGCTGCCCTACAGGAATCAGCACCTCTGGGATACTTTCTCGCATATAAAGCCGAGACGGATGCACGATTAGAAACCATAGAAAGACAACTTAATCTTCTGCAGAAGCAACAAGTCGAAATGCAAACGCAGCAAGCAGAGATACTTAAACAACTTGGCGCGCTCGCGCAATCGGCTGACCTCCTCCGAACTGTAGCATCTACCGCAGGCGTGGTACAGCACGTAATGAGACACACTCATACAAGCACGTCAATACCAATAATGGCAACGTCGAATAACTCTGAGTGCGTTCCGTCACAGCACACTGGGGGGATTATTGTCTGGCAGTGGAAGTTGGAACTGTCGGGGAATTCGCCGTAAACGTAACTGCCTCTTACATTTCATCGCGTAATCCTCGCGTAAGCCCGATGTCATAGTTCTCCAGGAACCCTTAGCGTCAATCTCCTTACCAGGCTATACAACCTACAGTGCTCCTAGCATCCCAGTAAAACGTAGGCATGGGACTGAACAGGTCACATACCGAATCATGGCAACAACGCTGGTATCGGACCGACACACGGCTGTGCAGGAATCCCTCGACCACCTTAATAATGACAATGAAGAAAGCGTTCTCTTAAAATGCCGATTTTTTCGAGAGTACGACATGGACATCATCAACACGTATCGATTACCTTCTACGTAAATTCAACGAACCTCTTGGCACCACCTCCTTAGGCAGCTTGAAAAGTCAGACTTGCTGTGGACAGGCGACTTCAATAGCCGTCATGCCTACTGGGGCTACCCAGACTACCCGGAGGCCGGGAGGATCCTTCTCGACTTGGCCCACACACACCACCTCTCTTTTCTCAATGATGTCAGCACACCAACCAGAACCGGAAATTCTGTACAACGCTACACAAATCCCGAGCCACCTGACTGGCGTAATCTGGGCGAAACATTTGGCAGTGATCACTGCATCCTCGAAATTACCGTTCCCTTACCTAATCGACAAAGAGGTCCCAAGCGTGGTTACTACTCTATTGCCACGGAACTCTCAGACTGGGATGCATTTCGCAAGGTGACTACAAAATTCCAAACGTCTACGCTAGACGCGTGGAATCACTCCCTCCGCACAGCACATAGACAAACCACCAAAACAGTCCAACGCAACGAGGACAACCCACAAATTGATCGATACCTCGTAACGCTCTGGGACAAAAGGCATGCCCTAATCCAGAGATGAAAACGCAACAAACTGAACAAACGTCTCAGAGCCCGCATAGAGGATATCGCGCAAGAAGCTCAAGAGTACGCAGACAAGTTGGCCACCGACAACTGGCTGGATATCTGCGAGAACGCAACAACCTACACACGAGTAGAGCGTGGTCTCTCTTTCGTACGCTGCTTGGACAACCCAAACGAAAGAACCACCTAGAGGTTTTATAACTAAAGAAAGGAATTGACTCGAAAACCTTAGCAGAACAAATCGCGGACCACTTCTTCCCAACAGCTACCATCATTAGTAGCACACAACCTCTACCAGCATTGGCAGATCACACTCCTTCCGATATCGACCGCCCCTTCTCAATAGGTGAGCTGAGAATGTTCTTCAGTGCCCGTAAACGGCAGACAGCACCGGGACGGGATAACTAACAAGATGTTACGAAATTTACCCGACACTCAACTGCAATACCCCCTCGACACCATCAACCAAGTTTGGGACACAGGCAATATACCCTCAGCGCGGAAAATGGTCACGATCATTCCCATTCCCAAACCCAATAAGACCCCACACGAAATTG
Source organism: Dermacentor silvarum (assembly GCF_013339745.2). Lineage (NCBI taxonomy): Eukaryota > Metazoa > Arthropoda > Arachnida > Ixodida > Ixodidae > Dermacentor > Dermacentor silvarum. The sequence goes on from NC_051156.1 coordinate 228,254,680, forward strand.
CGAACCTACGCCCCATTTCGCTGGCGTCGTGTCCAGGAAAACTTATGGAGCGCATGGCACTATCGCGACTACTCTGGAAACAGGACATGACATGTCCGGTCGACCCACGTGCAATCCCATTTCGAAAACACATGTCTGCGCAGGATGCAATGCTTGCTTTGCAGGATGTGTACACTGAATACAGCACTTCTCAACTGCGTGCCATAGTGGGCCTGGACATCAAGGGTGCTTTTGACCACATCGCCCACGAAGCCGTTCTCGAAGGCCTTAGAGAGATCCGACCGGGACAGAAGCTATATAACTATGTCCGAAACTTTCTTACTGATCGCACGGTTTTCGTGAAGGTAAATGAGGTAGAAACAGAGGCACGGTACCTCCAACAAGGGTGGCGCAAGGGTCGATTTTGTCACCAACCCTCTTCTCCCTCGCTCTCAACGGTCTGACGCGCCATCTGTGCCAGACCTTGAGCTGTGCCAGACCTTCATTTTACAATATATGCGGACGACATCACCCTCTGGACCTGCAAAGGTTCACCATCACAAATACAACACACACTATAGTCGGCCGTTGACACCACACCTCGGTACCTTCAAGAAGGAGGACTCACTCTATCCAATGCCAAATCAGAGTACATCGTCGTCACGAACGGGAAACTTCCAAAGGCTCGGGAAGATCGGCAACTCATTACACTCTCCATACAGAATGACCTCATTCCTAGGAAGCCCTACATAAAGGTGCTAGGCTTCTGGTTGAAAGACGACGGCAAGTCAAATGAATGGCTTCAACATACAACTGAACCGGTCCGGCTGGTTCAGTTGAACCGGCCCGGCCGGTTCAGCAACCCGGCCCCCATGGGCAACGCTCGACCAGAACGCCGTTGAACCTGTACCATGGCACATGAACCCAGACAGACAGCCAGGTCGACGCCAAGCACGAGCCCAACATCTTCATGAAAACACAGGAGAGCGGATCTTGTATACGGATGCATCTCCGTCTCAGAACTCCGAGGACTACGGAAGGAATAGCTTCCGATGGAGTATCACTTTCCTGGGGCTTCCATTACAACATCAGCATGCAACGCCTGGCAGAAATCACGGCCGTTGTGGAGGTCGTTGCCATGCCCAACCCACATGCCCGTAATATACTGATACGCACAGATAGTCAAGTAGCCTGTCGAGCCCTCGCGACAGGTGACATTCCAGACGCGCATTACAACACACTAGCTAACCACTTTGATGCCCACCCTTACATACCGTTGCGAATACAGTGGATAGCTGGTCACTCGGGGATTAGAGGGAATGAAGTGGCGCATGCCACGTCCCGCGCAAGTCTCCCGGGCCCTCCCCTGTGGTTGTCGGATTCACTGAACCGTACCGAATTACTTGCTCTGGCGCGTTCCGACCGGCGTGAACGATTAGACGAGATGCGTAGCAACTGCAGAGCTTATCCAAATCCACCACACTCCATGACGTGACGCGAGGCGGCCCTAGTGCGGTGTGCGCAAGCACACTCTTTACTGACCCCCCACATTCAGCACTACATACAAGGAAAGGACGGGCCTCCCACCTGTTTGGCGTGCGGTGGTTTCCCGGATAACGCCCCCGTTCTGTGGGACTGTCCGGGTGCCCATGCAGCCATGCGCTGGAGCCTCAGTCAAATACCTACTACACGAAGACCTGCGACCCTGGAGGAGTGGCTGGCGGACTCCTCCCCAAACATTATGAAAGCACTGCTCGTAGACCTTAAACCTCTGGGCCTGTCTGAAGATTAGGCCTCGCTCTGTTTAGTGGATACGGACTGGGGTCTATTTTTAAATGAAGTCCTTCTCTCTCTCTCTCTCTATCATGAGCGTTCCGGTTGAGAAACTCGCGTTGAAACCTGGCCGTCGCACCGGGGAAGTTTGCGCTAGCGTTGCCGAGGCGTGCACCGCCGTTGTCGCGTTCCTGGACGGCAAGAGGACGATGACGTTTGCTCTCAACATCGCGCTCCCGCAACTCGGGGTCGGCGGCTCTTCACTGACGTTTGGCCTCAATATCGCGATCCCCCAACTCTGGGTCGGCGGTTCTTCACTGTGTAGGAGTCGGGAGTCGTTATCTCGGAGTCTGGCTTCAACTGCGGGTCGCTCTCTAGCCTACGCTTTGGTGCGTCTCGGAACGGGTAGCTGACTTACGCTACTGGGGCGTCACACGGAGGCTTAGCGGGCCCACGCCGTCCTCCGAGCAGACTCGACGAGGGTAGCTTCATTTGTGATGAGTACTAGATCGAGAGGTAAGGGAAACGGAACAGGGGGTTTATTTACATAGGATAGGCAAACGTATTTACAGAGCAAGGGGATTCTCGTACTGGCTGGAATACGGAGAGCAGTACATCGTAGCATGTCAGCGCTACTACATCTGAGCAGACTACATCGTTCTGGGAGAACACCATTTATATGTCAGAGCAGATGGGAGAGCACTCCAGGTGAGCCGCAAAAGTCCGTTTAAGAGCACCTTGTCCTCCATAGATGCCTAGACCAAGGAAGCCTGCGGTCACACCTTCCTCCAACCGGAGCGTCCAAAGTCGCCGAAGGCTCCGCCTTGAGGACGAGGGTGCGCATAAACACTCCGGTGCCTTTGTTCCCTGAACACACTTGGAAAAGTAGTCTCGGGTGCACACGGCCCACTCTCACAGATAACTGAGGGAATGCTCGTAGACGCTTGACCCAATTTGGAGCGTCTTGGTTCCGGGGATAGCCCAGCCATTAGCGGGCTCGTTTGTCGAACGGCCTCGGTGGCTAGCAGCGGTCGCAACGAAACAGCGTCCAACGCACTTTCCCAGGCATTCCTTGATCCCAGCGTCGTGGTCGGCGGCGGGATGACATCCAGCAACCACGTATTCGTTGAAACGTGTCTCGCCATGGTGTCGCCGCTGGTCTTTCCCGTGGGACGTATTTTTCGCTTCAGGAAGCGATTCGTCACTGGAGATCAGAAGAGGCTCGAAGTTCACCACCCATGCTGGCCGATTGTAATGGCCTCAACATCGTACTCCCTCAACTCTGGGTCATCGGCTCTTAGCTGAAGTTTCGCCTGCGCTTCGGAAGCTCTCACGGTAGAATCGGCACGTCGACGACGAGCCCTTTCCCGAGCGCGTTCGCGGCGGCGTTGCTCAAACGCATTAGGACACGTCGCCAGTTGCTCATGAATGGCTCATTACCCCCTAAGCAATAGCTCATACCCCCGTAAACGCTGCCTCCCCATTACGACGACAAAAGAGAAGTGAAATTCTGCGCTGTAATGATTAGCAGCAACGCAGAAAGCTGTGGAAGCGGACGACGAAGACAACGAACGCGGGAGCAGTGGGACGAGCGCAACGCGAGGGGTGCGAACGAGCCAGCTACCGAACAAGGCGACGATAAGGTTCCTAGATTTGCTGCTCTTTTAAAGACGATAGTCTTTCTTGGGGAACTTAAACGCTGAAAATTTGGTCTGTCTGTCTGTCTGTCTGTCTGTCTGTCTGTCTGTCACCCGATTCAGCCACCCGGCCAAAGTTGGACCACTTGCTTACCGCCCACACTACTTAAACTGGTCCGGCTGTTCATACTTGTGAACGTTATCGATCACAAAGTAAATATTACGCATATCTGAGGCGCAACATCACTAGGTAAGTATTAGGAGGTGTGTTCCTTTAATAGAAAATACATAGATACGTAACTCTAAAGACCCTAGTTTCTTAAGCTGCGCTGAAAATGCCATGCTATGCGCGCCGACGAACGACGTTCCCCGACTGCGCGCCGACGAGCGCCCTCTGCCATGGAGGAAGGAAACCCTCTGCACAAGCTCATGTTTCCCGATGTATTGCCAGATGGCGTCCATGTCTCACGCAGCGCCTCCTCAATTTTATCAATGCCAGCCAGATACGGCCGATTCAACATAAAGGAAGCGCTGTCTGAGGCAGGGCAAAACATAAATGGCCGCTTGATGAAATAATGCGGTAAAATGAAATCTGTTCAAACAAACCTCCATTGCATTTATCATGTCAGGACGGAAATGGTACGAGAACAGCATCACGGGTGGCCGCGGATCAGACCAGCACTCATGTAGTACGGCCGGCAGAAGACTATCGTCTTTCGACGACATTTGCAGCGAAGCACGCAGATACGCGGCAATTTTTTTTGTTGTCTGTGGCAGATAACACAATTCTAGTCCATGTGCTGGTCTACTCGAAGAAGGCGGACATTAATTGCACAAGAAAACAGAAATGTATAATGACTAATTAACAAAAATGTATAATTAGGTTTTTAACTAATTGCCTTATGGCACATATTGCAAGTTACAAATTCTAGGCGGGGAGTTCGCAAGGCGGATCCACTTGGAACTAGTTCTCAGGATGACACCAGTTTCGAGATATTAATTCCCCAACTTTGCGGAGGAATGCATAGGCGTTCCAGTTACTTTTGTGCTTCAATGTATAATACGACGTTTTGTTAAGACAGTAAGTGGAACAACAGTGTATTCTTACCACAAGTTTGGCGGCGCATATCTCGTAAATGGAGTCATTCGCACAATTTTTTTAAGTAGCGACACCTACCTCCATCGGCCGCCATGTTCTTCCTAACCTCCTAAAGCGGCGTATCTGCGTAGATAGCAACCGACCGTCAACGGCCGCTGCTGCACCACACAAGTGAAATATACGCTTCAGGCATGAGGCCAGACAACCAAATACCAACCCAAAAACGGCTTAGTACTTTGCTGTTGAGGCCGAACGCGAAATTTGTCTTTACGGCGACGGCTGCCGCGTTGTATTGCGGTCGCGCAATACGACGCCTGCCGCGTTTCTAGCTGCGGTCGCGCCGACCGCAGAAAAGCCTTCGCACAAGTAAAAGACAAAAAAAAATCACAGCATATCTACGGGGTGAATGATGATGAGTGGGCGAAGCTCCGGAGGGAATCATCGGATGTCCCGCTTAAGGGGACGCTAGCACAAACGCGTTAGAGACGTGCAGTACTCTCTAGTAAGGGGGAGCGGCCACAGCGTCTTACGCAGCCATTTACACGTGCACCGCGTTTGCCGACGCCATCACATGACTGCTGAGAGAGTATACCCCCCGTATTCATAAACGCTCCTCGACTTGAACTTGACTTGCCACCGCCTTGGGCAGCGCGTTCGAAACGCGTTGAAGGTAAGGCGGAGAGGCCACAGCGTCTTACACCAGCTTCTTACACGGGCCGTAACGCGCTAGCACAAACGCGTTAGAAACGCGCTAGAAACGCGGCCTTTCGTTAATGTTGGGTATTTATTGCCATCGTGGTGCTTGTGTCTATGTGTGCTTCGTGGCGTAGTTCGTGGTTGACTGTTATGTCAATGCAATAAAGCAAAAAAAAAAAAAAGAAAAAAAAGCTTCGTGGCGTAGTGGGCTAACGCCGCACGCTCGGAAGCGAGGGGTCCCTGGTTCGATTCCGCGCTACGGACACAACTTCGGAATTTTTTTTCTCATTTTTCTCAGACTGGTTACACACTACTACTACGACGAGGGACGAACGGGTGCCGCTTTAAGGAGCTTCGCCCCTAAAAAGATAAACGCGCACAGAAACATAATGCATCTTCAGGCTCCCCTCAAGTTTGCTCGCAGCAGCATGCAAGTGACTGCGAGGGAAAAGCTTAGGAAGAACATGGCTGCCGAAATGAGCGCCGACCATTGAGATTCTTCGGCGGAGCTTCAAAGCTTGACGCTACTTAAAGAAAGAAAAAAAAAGCATCTAGGAACTTTAGGCGACGACGCTAGAGCCAATGCTGATGATGATAGTTTTAACAGCGGAGGTGTTCTTAGTCGAGCCTTCGCCGTCTGTCCGGTGTCACGCAGGTCACGTGACCAGGAGAGGATGAGAACCGCGCCGGAGGAGGGCAGGTCATGTGACCAGCAGAGAAGGAGAGGAGCGCTGGGGGGAGGAGGCGACCAATGAAAAGCCGCGCTGGGCGCGAGGTGGAGAGGCGATGAGTATAAGAGGTGTTTCTGTGCGGCGCGCCCTTTCGGATACCAAACGCGAACCGCAGCTGAGCTGCGATGCCACTACGGGAAAACCACGAGTAGTGCGCACTCCTGAGGAAGAGGCTGCCTACTGCGAGCGTCAGCGAGCGTTGACTCCTGAACGGGCTCGTCGCTTGCTCTCATTACTGGCGCGCAAAATAGGGGCGGAACAACTTGCACGTGAAAAAAAGCACGCCAAAACACACACAGAAACCTCACGCGAAAAAAAAAACACACACAATGAGAGAATCGCAAGTATGTAGCAGCACCAACGAGGCAACACGCAGAGCTACTGTCGACGCCATCTGCGTTTCCCCGCGTTCGCGCCGAACGCGTGCGGTCTCCGTGACTGCAGCCGATGCCTCTGGCGGCGGCTCGGCAGGTTTCGACCACAGAACTGGACACTCGCCAAGCAGCGTCGGAAGGCGCTGCTCGTCTCAGCTCGCAACGTTTCGATACAAGTTCCTGTTGTAGATCTGTGTTTACTTGTGTTTACGCAATTGCATCACGTGCAACACATGCGCATGTAATACTCGTAACACTCGGTGTAACTAACACAGCTTCATTGTTCAACCATCTTCACGAAGTGGAAGTGGCGGTGATTTTTTCTACACGCAGTCACGATCCTGGGGGAACTAGCCCTTAACAGCTTCGCTGTAAAGCTCCCGAAACAGCTTTCTGTTGCTCAATGCGTGCTACATAAAAGTGTTCTTTCCGAGCGTGAAAGAAGCCCCGAATACACGAAAGTGCCTCGAGCGGCGAGTCGCGCGGCAAGTCTGCGTGTATTCGCGGGCTTCTTTCACGCTCAGAAAAAACACTTATGTAGCACGTACTGAGCAACAGAAAGCTATATCGGGAGTTTTAACAGCGGAGCTATTCTTAGTCGAGCGTGCGCCGGTGATGACGGCCGCCGTCACGCAAAAGCAAAGCCGGAGAGGTCACGTGACTCGCTCGCCGGGAGGAGCAGAGCCGACCAATCGGAGCGCGCGCCGGGGACGAGGTGGAGAGGCGCCGGGGTATAAAAGTCGGCGTCCACGGGCGACGGCGTTCCTAGCGCGTTGTGGGGGATGGGACGCATCGGATTCCATGGGACACGGCGTTCCTAGCACGTTGCGGGGGATGGGAAGCGTCGGCTTTCACGGGTGACGGCGTTCCTAGCGCGTTCCTCACGACGTGAGCAAGCTCTCGCTGGCGCTCACGTTGGGCGGCTTCTTCCTCGGGAGTTTAAGCAGTATAAGGTGTTTGCGCCGCGCGCTCTTCGCACGGTGCAGCCAGCGGCCGCGAAAGCACAGCTTCGCTGTTCGACCATCGGCACGAAGTGGGAAGGGCGGTGATTATTTAACAGCGGAGCAGTTTAAGTAAAGCCCCTATATAAAAAAGTAGCGTCACGCTTTGAAGAATGCCGCCGCCTCCTCGCACACCCTGTCCGAGGCCGACGCCGCGTTGGTATATTGGCCTAATGGCATCACGTGGACCGCCGAGCCGCCGGACGCTGGCTGCGTTTGTTTACGATCACGCTCCGTCGCCATTTTCGCTTGATAAGCGTCTACCGACTGGCGAGGAGCGCACGTTGGTACCGCTGCTCTTCCTTGTTGTTTAAGTTTGAGAATGCGTTAAACTAAGTTTTGTGGCAAGTGCGACGTCGCTTCAAGGCATTTTCCATAACCATGGCTTGCTGCGCCTTTGGATGCCAAAATACTTCTAGCAAAGGCAAGCGACTCTTCTCGATACCGTCCGGTAAGCGCGACGGGTTAAGAAGAAAGACGTGGATTCATCGAATTGGCAGAAAGAACTTCAGACCAACACCCTCCACACGACTATGCGAGGTAAGTTGCGAGTACGTGTACTTTGGTGCATTTGGACGTGTATTCGGCGCACTTAATCGTTTTGTACGCCTACAGGCTTGCATGCGCGGGCACGCGAGCCTTCGCGCGTGCTTCGAAGATTGGCAAGCGCGCATGTTGACGGCTTTGTATCTTGTAATGCCATATCGAACCTTCGGTGCAGCGGTTGTTTGTGCCCTCTGCCAGCCTTTTTGCGTCATAGCTGATACGCGTCGCGAATTCACATGGTATGGACGGTGCGGATTATTTAGGTTACCGAGGGCTTGCTGGAGGCCAAGATGTTGACATTCGATCACAAACTTATTATTTACACCAATTCGCTAGAAGATCTTGCGACACGCACTTGACAAATGTTACGTACCTAATTGTAGCGCACGCGATACATTCGGAGTCGTCATGGTACGGCGTTGGCGCTCGTTTAGCTACTTAAAAGAAGTTTTCAAAGCAGGAATAAACGAAAACCTGCCGTCACTAAATTTATATAACCCTCCTTACAGAAATTTTATGCTGTACACGAAGTTACTCGAAGCTAGAAAGCAAAGGCAAACGCTCAAACGCACCGCCTTGCAAAGCGCGCATTCACTCTGCGAAAGATCGTCTGCTACGCTCGAGCGGTGTAGGCGGCGCCACGGTCGAGGAGCAAGCGCGAAAGAGAGGAGAATCGAGGAGGAGGGAAGGTGGAGGAGGAGAGTGTCGCTACTTTTTTATATAGGGGCTTTAAGTTTAAGCTCTTGGTTGCGCCGCGTAGTGCGAAGTAAAACATCTCCTGGCGATGACGTCACCGCGCGTTGCCTAGCAACCACCTCGCGGAGTGGCATGTGCTTCGCCTCCTCTCCGTGCTGTGCACTTGCTGCCTTGGCATGGGACGTTAAGGAGAGGGAAGGAGATCACGCGCGCGCCGCGCGCTATGCTCGGGAGAAAGAGAAAATGAGAGCGAGAGACAGAGAGAAAGAAATTGTAGCAGCACCAACGAGGCAAGGCGCAGAGCTGCTGCCGACGCCGTCTAGATGCGTTTCCCCGCGTTCGCGCTGAACGCGCGTGGTGTCCGTGACTGCAGCAGGCGCCTCTGCATCGGCTTGGCAGGTTTCGACCAACCACGCCCCGGAAAGTGTGGAGGCGCAGCTGGCCGTGACGTCACCGGGAAGATAAGGTTTGGAGCCACCGCGACGGCGGCAGAACTCATGACTCTGTGGCAAGTACATGTAGCCTTGCGATGGGACGACCAAAGAAGATCCGGACACCCAAAGAAGAAGCCGCTCATCCTGAAGCGCGTCACGCGGCCAAGTGAGAATCTGCGTGTCGGCGGCGAGCCGATTCGGAATACTGTGCCTAGCAGCACTTAGCATTTCCTAGCAAAACTTAGCCAAGCCTAGTAAAACCTGGAAGCTATGTCGATCACCAGCTCCGCCGTTTACTCCATCCTTGCACGACTAATGCAAGCTGCCCACATTTTTTTTATGTTGCTCTGCAATTTTCTCATTGACATGCACTTTGGTGATCAGAACAGTACTTCTCGAGTTAGATAATGAATTACAATTACCTGATTAAATCTCGGTAACGAAAAAAAGTACTTGCGGGTACTTCACTGTAATAGAAACAATACACACTACGTTTTCATGGAGTAACGCAATTGCTCTTTTTTCAAATCTTGGTGCATGATAGTTGGAACACCGTGTGTAATCAAAACCACTTGCTTCATTGTGATATACAATATTAAATTGATTTTAATTGTGAGTCTAAAAATTGTATATATATATATATATATATATATATATACAATTTTTAGAGTCACGATTAAAATCAGTTTAATATTGGATATCACAATGAAGCAATTGGTCCACGGTAAACCGTGTGTAATCCAATAGTAAACTGATTTTAATCGTGACTCCAAAAATTGAATATGTATATATATATATATATATATATATATATATATACACGCCCACATAGAGTTAATATAACTGACTCTAGAGGCAAAGATGGGCCGAAAAAGGGGGGACCACTAGAGCGCCGCCATTTTGTCGGCGCCATTTTGTAACTTGTCAATGTGGCCAGCGCAATATTTTTGAGAGATGAAAACAGGTATAGGTCGCCTTATGCTGTGTCATAAAAAACGAATACCTGATGGCTTTATGAAGGTGATGTGGGACTATTAAGCTTACAGGAAGTGCTTGCTAACGTAATTCATGAAATTCACGATGTATTCATTCATTCAATAACGCGAGTTTCGGTTTCGCATATTTTTTATTTGTGTTTTCGGATGCGTGGTAGTTTCGTTATGGGTGTTCTGTGGTTTCGTTTGGTATAGTTTAGCTCTGACATGTGATCGCGCGACGACATCGATTGACGCGATGGCACTTTCGTGCCTTTTGAGCAAGACTAAAGCTCCAAAGGGCTCTGGCATTTCCCTTCACACGTAAGTAAACGTGTCTGACTTGTTCAGAACATCACGCAAGTAGACAGTTTTCGTGATTCATCGCAATCGTTCGAGAAACATCACATTACAGCATTTTTTTTACCTATTGCTCGTCAAGTGACACTTGCGACAGCAAACAGGGAAGCCTATACGGTATTTTCGCTAGTGCGTGACCGTTGAAAACCACATACCGCCGGAAATTTTAACAGTATCATGCTTGGGTTGCGTAAATGCCGGCTACACGGCCAACACCTCGCACACCCACGCGCACACGGCTGCACGCACACTACAAGCTATAGGTTGCCAGATTAAAACTGATTACTATCGCCAAGTCTAGCAAGCGTTTCAGGAGCTGGCAACATCAGCGTATCATAATGGCGGCGCTCTTGCGGTGACCAATTTCAGTGCATGGGCCATATGGGCAGCTAGTCCTCTAGAGTCAGTATATTAACTCTATGCACGCCCAGGGTTAGTTCCAGTTGTAAAACATAAATACCGCAGAAAGTGAATAGGAAAATGGTGCCGCGGTCGCTCAATTGGTAAGAGAATTCGCTCAATTGGTAAGGACGTCCCCTCTTCTGGCCCATGACGTGACTGGCAGGCTAGGCCTGTCCGTCCCGACGTGAGAGCGGCCCGCGGCGTGCTAATACGCATTCTGCGGGACTGAAAAAAAAGTTATTCAATCAATCAATAAACATGGCATGAGTTGTGCCCCGTGAATGTATGGAGCCACCCCCAAAGTAAGATAACATCCTCAACAATGGCGTCATGCAGTTTGAGCACCCTCGCAGAAGCTCACCCGAGAAACCTATTGGGCTAGTTGCTCTGACATGTTCACCAGCCGACTAACACGAGCCTTGATACCTGGGGTGCACGTGCCGTGGTGGCTTAGTGGCTCTGCGCTGCTAAGCACGAGGTCGCGGGATCGAATCCCGGCAATGGCGGCCGCATTTCGATGAAGGCGGAATGCAAGAACGCTCGTGTACTTAGATTTAAGTGCGCGTTGAAGAAACTCAGGTTGTCGAACTTAATCTGTAGTCCCCCACTGCGGCGTGCCTCAAAATAATATTGTGATTCTGGTGCGTAAAACCGGAAAGATTTGTGTCTTTTTTTTTTTTTTTGTAAAGCTGGGGTGGTGATCTTGTAAATGGTGCGGAAAGCGAAGCGTCCCGTACGAGATCGCACTTTTGTATGAAAGTTGTGTGCTATTGCTGATAATTGCTTTTCATTAGTGCTCGCTGCACTTTGCGGCAATATAAGCAGAGCCTGTAACAAACTGCAGTCGTTCCGCTGTACCAGCAGTCATTCGTGAAATAAACGTCCGACGTATAGGCGTGTTGACGAAATGATATAAACGACGTTGTTGGAGCGCTCGGTTGGCCGGTGGTGGGTGGCCGATAGGGTCTGGCGCCTGCTGTTAAGAGGGCGCACTCTGGCGCGCAACGCGCGTCGCGGCTGCCCCCCCCCCCCCCCCCCCCCCCCATCCAGAAATAGCCCTCGGCGGCAGCTGCATCCTTTTGGCAGCCACGACGCGATCGCCGGGAGCGGCTGGTTTGAACCGCAGTTGCCCTGCAGCCCCGTCGACCAGGTCGCGGTAATAATACCGACAGGTTCATTTATCAGTTATGGGAGGAGCGCGAAGCTCGAATTTCAAATGACAACTGCACGCGGAGCCCTGCCGTTCTTTTTGACGCCTGGCTTCAAGGCGGGTCATCACTTTCGTGATGTGGTTGAGCTAATGGCTACAAATTTGCGTCCCACGTATCTATGTTTCTGCTCATTGCGCTACCTCGCTGCGAGCTCTATTCTTGCTATCCGTAGACCCCGTCCGCTCAACGAAGATTGCGACGTTTTTAGTAGGCTTGAAAGAAAGCGTTACCATCGTTGCAGTTCATGTTCGCTGTCTGGCGTCCTCCTCGTGTTCGCTTGCATTTACCGCGCCATGTGTGCTGTCGTCTCAGTTATGGAATCTGCCAAAGCTGCCTGACTGTTTTGCCACTGCGCAATATTGTGTGCCTCCATAGCCAAGGCGCCAGGACAAAGCAGCTGACGGGAAGGACCACCTTTGCCCTGTTATTGTTTATATTTCTTGACGACATTTCTTGCCTGCCAGTTCCATATAGTAGACAATGGCACCGCTATCGTTGTGTTGGTAGAGCACTGCAAGCGAATGCCGGGGGCTTCGGTTGCCGCCATTAGTGTCCTTTTCTTCTCTTTTTCTAAGCGCAGTAAAAGAACCGCATTTAGAATATCGGGAAAATACGGAAGGCGTGACACTTCATGTGCCTTGCTCGCAGTTCAGCGGCTTCACGGCTACTGTCTCGTTTCCCTGCGCTTTTCCTTTGCGTTATGACAGGCGATCCCTCTTCCCTAGGCGATGAGAAAGCACGTGGATGGAAACGGAAGAAGGACAGCTGTTGGCAGAGTCCGCAGTAGGTGCGAAAGCCATGCTTCAATAACGAAGTCCAAAAGAAAGTCGAGGACCGGACAGTGCTCTTCGCATCGTTGGCATATGCCGGCGCGGGATTCGCCTCTCTTTCGAGTCGTTTCGGAAGTCGCATCTGTGGGAACGGGCGGGGAAAACCCATTTGTGCGGGAGAAAAATATACGCTAGATGAAAGAAGAACAAGAACGTAAACTTTATTATCAAATCAATCAGATTTGAGTCCGGCGTCTTTTTAGTGGGTCTGGGCACCCGCCGCGGACGCGGTTCCGAGACGCGAGATGAAATGATTTTGTAGCGTTAGCTACACTGGCCTAGCCAAGCCCGTTTCGCGCGGCACATCAAGAGCCGTGCTGCGCATGCGCAAGGATCAGTGATGTCACACGGCTTGCGCACCGGAGCCACCGGAGCCGGCACCTCTCGCGCACTCCGCCGCCGCCGCGCGCGACTCACTGCCGCCGGTCTGCGCATTCCAGATGAGTGACGTCGTAGCCGTGGTAGACGCACTGGCGCCGGCGCGCGCTCGCTGTGCAGTCGCCGTCTGACACTGCGCTGGAGCCGCTGCGCTTCTGACTGGCGTTTGCCAGTGTGGTATAGCCATGGAGAAGGAGAGCGCAAATGCTGCTCAACAGCGCAGACGAACGGAGAAGCTTGACTCATCGGATCCCGAAGTAGTTGCCTGGCAATTAGCGGTTGAGCGTAGGAGACAACCAGGAAAACTAAGAATAATCAGCTGAACCTTTGCTAACGCTACGTATATCCTGGCATAGCCGAGCTAAGCCACTGCAACTTTTTTTTTTCATGTCTGCTCGTCTACGAAGTGTGCTATGAGGAGCAATATGCAAGCACTTGTTCACTCGCAGTGTACTCTTGCATCTAATCTTTCTCGAATCGGGCTTCTGTTAGATGCCACTGAAGAAGCTCGATCTGAAGTGAAGGCGCGAGAACGACGACGGACGAAGAGAGAACACACACAGGGCGCCATTTTCAACAATGTTTAATCAGAAAAAACGCCACTATTTTATGCAGGGAACGCAATCACAGTTGCTCAGTGCGCATTCGCGTTCAGGTAAAGCAGTTCTTTGTACGATAGTGATATTGATGCAACAATTAGGCACTTATCACCTGCCTTAATGATTGTTTTGACCTCAATTATTAATCGAACCCATTTGTCACGGCTTCTGGCAACCACAGCGCAGGCGTAGAAGTCTGGCTTACATTTGCAATCTCTACAATGAATTACCAGGTGGCCCTGCCTTCCAATGTTGACTTTGTTATTGTGTTGCCTCAGCCTGTCATACAGGCATTACTCAGTTTGGCCCACGTACTTTCCACCACAATCTAAAGGAATCTCATCTAATAACTCATCGATAACAATCTACGTATTTGTTATCGTGATTTGTCACACAGGCCGGTGCCTTGCGGAAAAAAGGGCTGGTCATTCTGCAGAGCTTAGAAAGCTTGCACGGGGCAGAAAACACGACATTTGCGTTAGCTTGCTGGGCAATATTTTTCAAATTATGTGACATGCGGTGTATGTAAGGTATGACAGCTACCTTTTCTTTTTCGCGAGGTGGCTCCTGGTTCAGTTGACGAGTTCGCGACTTCTTCAGGATTGTTTCCGCTACGGAAACTAGAACAGGTTGCAGGTATAGCCTGGCTCTTCCACTCGCCGCAGCTCTATGTGGACAGGCATTCTTCGAAACATGTTTGCAATGCTGCGTTTAACTAGCTTTGAGTGAGAGGAACTAAAAGGTAGCAGAGGTTTACTAGCCCGAGGTTCATGCTGCCAACAGACGTGGTTACTTGCTGAAAACAATCTAAGATCTAAAAACCTGATGGAGGAATCGACCGAAAGTTCGTGGGTCACTTATGTGGGAGATAAATCTGCTTGAAGGTTGTCAACGTTTAACTAACGACCAAGTCGGCGTGAACGAAATTCTTTGAAATTCTTATTCTTAAGAATTCTTATTTTTAAGAATTTCATGCCGCACCCGCCTCTACAGGTGTGGCTTCAAAAAAAAAAAAGCCCTCCGTAAAGAGTCACAAATAAAACAGAAACATTTTAGCATTTGCGCACTGTCCGTGTAGTCAGCTAATGCCCTAAGCCGCTTCGCGCAGCATTAGGACTGCATTTCATTCTGGTACGATACCTCTTCCGGTATCATCAAGAGAGCCTCACTTTGCTACTCCCTGATGTTGAGATGTGGATAGAACTCTCCACAAACCGGCGAGGAACCGCACTCGCATGCACTTAAGCCGGAAAGGACAGTGCAAAGGGGAGCGAGATTTGAGGATGTCGGTAGCAGCAAGAACAGCGAATCTGCACAACCACTTACAGAAGAGCGACGCACTCATTGTGTTGGCTAATCGAATGCTGCACTCCAGGCTCGATAGACGCCAAGCGTCAGTGAACGGCAATCACGGGAAGGAAACGCTGTCCGCCATGGCTCAGAAACATACCTCCAACCAATGGAAGTGATAAGAACCGCAAAGATTTGGCGTATGATTTAAGGTCATCCTTTTTTTCTCGAAATTTTCGCATTTCAAATTTTCGCGTCGTATTAGACGTGGAACGAAACAATGCTGGGTTCACATCTACAGTTCCGCTTTTTTTACCGTGTCTGCTACGCTATCTCACCACGAGGCTAAGTTCGCGACGCCCGCCTTGTCAGAATGTGCACGATCGCGCAGTGTCGGGACCGCGGAAGCAATATGCAGCTGCTTTTAAAAGAAGAGTCATCCTGGCGGCCGAAATGGTCGGCAACAACTGTATGCGTCGCAAGGCGACACTTTGTTGTCAACGGTTTGCGGTTGGCGATCTTCGTGCAGCGGCATGGGAAGAAGTGGCCCTGACTGACTTCGTCCGAGAGCCGCCCAACTTGCGGAGCGGCCGGTTAGAAGGAGTATCATAAGAAGCCAACCAACAAGGACAACATATAGGGGAAATTACTTGCACTTACAAACTGAAATTAATTGAAATGGATGAAAATACAACTGGCCGCAGGTGAGGAACGATCCCACGTATTCGCAGTACGCGTACGATGCTCTTACTATTGAGCTACCGCGGCGCCGTTTTCCCATCCACTTTCTGGGCTACTTATGCTTTTACTACTACAACTAACCTTGGGAGTGTTAGCCAGTGCCATCACTCACAAACCTTGGCGGTGGATGTGGAACATCCTTTCTGCCGCAGGCGTCACGCGTACGTGATCTTTTTGGGTGAAGGCAACTGGTCAATAAACCCAATAAATAGGAGGGCATTCCACGAACTGTCTTCAGGGCAAACTCTGCTTGTTGAGTGTTATGCGTCGTATTACGTTTGCGTAGTAGTTCTTTATTTTTAAATATTACTGCCTCTTGTTATATGCCAAATACAACTTTCTTCCCCATTTTTACTGTATTAACCAGAGATGTAAATTTTCATGAAACTTTGAGGGGCGTAAAAAAAATTGGTTTCTGTCATGTTTTTCTCAGAAAAACACGAAAAACTGAAGAAAAAAAAAGCGATTGCGCACAGAGCTATGAAAAACCCGACGCATTTATTTCTTTAACACTGAACAGAATATAATTGTTACATTATTGCATCACAAAAATTCCAGCAGAGCTTCCGGGTTCCAAATCTAGGCACGATTTCACGTCAAGGCATTGATTTTACATCAAAGCGTCAAGACCGACATTTGTATCAATCTCTGTCCGATTCATTTCCGCTTGACGCATCGCTTTTGCAGCGGACGAAGCCTTCCAGACATTGAAGTCCAAGTGCACGTACACAAGTTTTTGCACGCGAGCCCGTTGCGTAGCTTGGTGTGCACATTTGCAAACTCGGACCAGTTTCTTTCACATGCCGCAGAAGAAGGCGGAATCTGCAGTACGCGACAGGCAAGGGGTCTCAAGGGTTGTTTGAAGCAAACTCCTTGCCACCACGTCGATGGATCCAGCTGCTTCGCAGAC
Organism: Dermacentor silvarum; assembly: GCF_013339745.2. Classification (NCBI taxonomy): domain Eukaryota; kingdom Metazoa; phylum Arthropoda; class Arachnida; order Ixodida; family Ixodidae; genus Dermacentor; species Dermacentor silvarum. The sequence continues at coordinate 228,271,341 of NC_051156.1, forward strand.
TCCCAAACTCCTTCTTTGGATCCTACAATACAGTACCCTTGCAGGTACTGTATTCTGCGACGTTATATGTTTTGTTCTTTTAATTTTATCCTGGTTGGAAAAAACGAAACATTTTCAATGTTTTTTTCAGCCGCTTACATATCTATACTCCTCACTTATCACCTCGCATTATATTCAGATTCGTATATTAAACGCGCGTTTGTATAGTGAATATAGTAGCACGTTCTGAATGTTTCGTAAGCTACACAAAGAGACGCAACTGTACGCAATGAACAGAGCAAAAGATGGTTGAAAACGGAGGGTGCACTGGATTGCAAGCTGCGAGCAAGAAAGCTCCTTTCCCCCATAAGACTGCAAGCCTCCTCGCTTCGCTGTTGCGCTAACAGCGCTATCCTCTCTATATCGAGTCTTTGGGGAAGCGCTAAGCAGCCACTGTGTGTCTCATATTTTGCGAATAATAAAGGGCCAAGCGGCAGCTTTTACTATCGCTGCAAGGATGTCAGCAACCTTTATCAAGAGAGGTGAAATAGCTAGACCCCTGCTTCGCTAAGAAAGTTGCATGCCTGCTGAGGCGAAAGGTGGGTTCTCTGCGTTATTAATACCGCATAATGGTGGCAGAGCGTATAAATACGGTTGTGCCAATTTTCTCCTGCATGAGAGACAGGACGTCTGAGTCGCGCGCTGCGGCATTCTGAGAGTTAGGCTGATTCAGAGCGGCGCCTCTCGAGTGCAGTATCAAGTGCAGGGTTTATGCGAGGCGCAGAGCTCTTAACTCTTCCCAGGGACTGGCGCTTCGGGCGCGCTCTTCAGTTGGCGGCTATTAAGGTTCACGCTGCACCGCGCATGTCCTTCAAGGCCAGAAGCGCCGCGCACATTCGCTCACCTGCCGCCGCACGGACTGGAGCGCTGCCAGCAGCTGGAAGGCTGGCAGCGCGAGAGGAAAGAACAAAAGAAGCCACAAGACGTCGTGCGAGGGCGCCTCAGAACGGGAGAGCACAGCGACAAAGAAGAAGGGCACGAAAGAGCGCGAATCTATACTGATGACAAATCGAATAAGTCGGGGAAATGCAGAGTTGCGGCAAGCGCAACTATCCGCATCGCAGTGAAGCGAACGGTAAAGAAGCATCCAAATGGAGACTCTCCGAAGAGCCAGGCGCACACTCTTCTCGCTTGATTTGCCTTGATGCGAGACTGTGAGGCTCTAATTATACTCTCGGCCCTTCGGCTCAACGTTTCGTATACACATGCTGACGGCAGCATGCTCGCGTCTACTCGTCATGTCCCGTGCCGAGCGAGAAAGCGCGCATGCGCGTCGTCGACCTGGCTCTGGTGCGTCCGTCATGCCTCGATCGCAGTTCCGTGCGCTCCCCAGGGTCGACGCACTTGCTGCGCGCGGCAAGGCGGGAGCCGATACTCTACCGGGATCCGGTAGTGCCGTACTATGAACTCACTTGCTATTTAAAAATAGGCTTGCTGCTACATTAGCACGTAGTGCGCCGGGCAACGAGCAAATGCAAGTTCGCGTTGAAAACTAAGTGTATCAAGTTCATAAGTGTATCAACACGCAGCTTGCAGCACGTATGACCGATCGCAAGCTTTAGACGTGTATTTGCACAATCGTTACCGCATGCAATAATAAAAGAAAACCATGTGATATTAATTCTGCGGTATTGGCATCCTCCTTCAGTACTTCGACTTCCGTCACCCTACAATGCGCACCCGCTCATTAATCTACTCCCCATTTCGGGGTGAGAGTGAGTGAGCTACATAAACGGTTCCAAGTTGTGGTTGTTGCGAAGACAGGGCTCTCGTCAAAAAGTTGGCTCTCCATAGGCAGCCCTTGTTCCACCACTGTTGTTCACTCCATGTCTACATCGTCAGGCCGTAGTCCTTCATTGTTTTCATAGTCTCTTTGCTTCTACGGACGTCTGTCGAAACAGAACCGCATTTGTAATTGAAATTGCAATAAATTTCAAAAACATTCGGCAGAGCGTATCTCACGATGACTGTCGACGGTAATGCGTCAGCACTGCATATCCATATAACGTATTGCCACCGTCGAAATGAGTCATGAGGCGTGTACTGCAGCGGGATTCCTCTTTCGTGCTTTGGATGGATGGATGGATAGATGGATGGATGGATGGATGGATGGATGGATGGATGGATGGATGGATGGATGGATGGATGGATGGATGGATGGATGGATGGATGGATGGATGGATGAGGCTGAACCCTTTAAACCGGGCGGTTGCATACGCCATCTAGCCATGACTATTAACATATTTTGTACTTTGTGGTGGGTGAAATTTCACCCCTGCCTTGATTTTATCCACCAATCAGATAACCTCTGTTTGGTTATTTCTACCCGCTTAAAGTCTATTTTGCCTTCACTGTCCCTAAACCCCAATGCTTTGAAAAAATCAGCCCCGTTGCTTTGCACTGTAGGGTTAAGCCCTTTACAGAAAAGTATGAGGTGTTCAGCCGTTTCCTCTTCTTCTCCACACGCACAGCACAACGTGTCTATACCTTGGTACTTGACTCGGTACATCTTAGTCCGCAATACTCCCGTCCTGGCTTCAAACAACAAAGAGCTTCCCCTAGAATTATCGTAGATATTTTCTTTGGCAATTTCTTGCTTGAAAGTTCGGTATGTTCCCAGTGCTGATTTTGTCTGCATCCCTAAGAACACTCGGCGCCATCTAGCGACGCCGCCGCGAAGCCTTGGGTGGCATCCGAAATGCAGGGTGCCGCGGTGCGTGCGAACGTTGAGAAACATGTCACGCGGCAACCGGGCTGCGTATTTCCAATTGCTAGTAGATACAGCGCTCGACCGGTGGCGCCACGCTGCGCCGCTCGCGCGTACCATGTTTCTAGCCGCCGCCATTGGAACGGAGGAGGCGTTGACGGAGAAAACGCTGGGCTGGTGGTGACTAGCCTGCTGTTGGGATCGGTGGTATTATAAACGCATCACTGTTTTTATGATCCAAATATAATCTCACTATCAGGGAGGGAGCAGTCTACCTGACTGGAGCAGTATTTCTTTATTTGGGGTGTTGCGGAGCGCAGCGTAGCAACACCCCAACGACCGCCGCTTCGCGTCGGTGCCCGGCACCACGGCTGCCGCCGTGGCACCGGGGTTCAACCGACCGCGCTGGCAAACAGATAGGAAAAAAAAGGAAAAGCGTGATATAAAAAAATTCTAGCGGGTTCTAGAAATTTTTTTCTAGCGAAAAAAATTCTAGAACCAGCGTACGCGCGATTCCGAAGCGAGCGCCGTAACCACTCAGCCATACAGCCACGCTTCCAAGGGTTGCATTCATGCGAACCATGTGATTGCGTTCGAGCGCCCTCGGCGAAAGAAACCACCTAGAAACGCGGTACGCGCGAGCGCCGCAGCGTGGCGCCAGCGGTCGAACGCTGTATCTACTAGCAATTGGAGTGTTGCAACCGGGCTCCTCGCTCGCGCTTCGATGATGATGATGATGATGATTTATTCGCATCCCCTTTGTAACGGTTCGATGATAAATGGTCACCTAGCCTGTTTGATTTAATGAGGTACTCTATGCATGTTTTCCATTCTACCATTTTTGTATACATCTCTTCCCTGATTTTTTTCCACCAATACTCTAAACGTCTCTTGATTATCTAAACTACTGGCCGGTTGATGCTACCGTCCACTTTAAATCCAAGCGCTTCTGGAAGGTGTACGCTAGCTTCCATGAGGATGTGCTGAGTGGTCTCCGGATGTTTGCTGCAACATACACATGTCTCATCTAGTTCAGAATATTTGCTCCGCTACCTTTATGTCTTAGGCAACCGGCTCAAGTCTAGTTGGTCGGGATTTTTCGCGGCGTTGTCCTCACGGGGGACAAAAATATGCTCGGCCGTTGCACCCTGTGGAGATGGTTGACCAGCGAAGCTGAAAAGGGGTGACTGCGGTGTTTATCTTAAGGTTTATCACGCGGGTATATTAAAGTGTTTATGAACTGTGTTATCACTTTTCGCAACCCTTTATGCCGAACAATCAAGACACGGACACGTTTGGCATTGGCGGCACGGCGGCGGCGGGCGGAATCCCGGCGGTGTTCGCGGCGCCGTTTTTCGTACGCGAGCTGCTCCTCTCTCGGGGGAACGCAAGACACGTGGCTTACCATTGCGATGTCGGAGAGAGGACGCGCGCGCGCACCGCTGCGAGAGAGGAACGATGTCACCAATCGGGCAACCAATTGCGCGACAGACGTTCCCTCTTCCTTTGCTCCCTCACACTTGGTGCGTGCGCACTCCCCGCAGGTTGCGCTACGTCACACCCACGCTGCGAAAGAACCAGACTTTCTCCTTCCCCTTGCTCCCTCACACTTAGTGCGTGTGGACTCCACGCCGACGCTGCGAGGGTGTACGTACGTCACCAACACGTGTTACTCCGAGGTGAAATACTCCGACATTCCCTCTTCTCTTGCTCCTAACTCCTCTCCAACTCGGCTTCTTTTTACTTTTCGCGTTTGCGCGCTGGTTCCTGCGGAGGGCCCTTCTGGACACGTATGGATGTTTTGCCTACGCATATACATCTTCGTTGTAAAAAAAAATACCTTGAGTGACTGAAGCGAAAAGTGCATACATTCTTTTGCATCACGCATACAACATACAGCGCAGCATTGGTTTCAATAAAGAGACAGCATCCAAACCACATAACTGATGATACGGTGCTCCTGCAAACAATGCGAAGCACGTAGCACTCCCCGCATACGTTTCCTGGTAAAGATTACTGTTGCGCAAGCTGCCGCGGCGAGTGACGTCACTAGCCTTTCATATGTAAAAGAACGAGCCTAACACTTGATTTCATTGTTGCTGCAGCACCGCTATGGGTAGGCAACGCATAGTTATGACTCCCGAGTAGCAGCGTGAATACGAGGAGCGGCTTAGGGAACAGAAACGGCAATGCGACCAGCGGCGGCGTGGTCGTATTGCCGTGGAATCCAGCACAGGGGAAGTCCACATTCTCCGATGGTTGAATAATGCGCCGGAGGAGGAATTGAGCCATAAAGCGTTCCATATCAGCAGTTGTCTTCAGCAGCTTCGCTGGACATCCACTTTCGCAGGGCTCGGATGTCGAGTGAATGTTTTGCTGCAGCATGCCTCATTTTGTGGCGAATATTTGCTCCGGTATGGTTTTATTCTTACGCGACCAGTTCGACCCTCAAATATCAAGGCACTTCCCTTTGTGTTATCACACAGCTTTTCCTTCTAATTTCTTTCTTCCCATTCTTGTAATTCTCCATGGTCTTTTTTGTTTCCATTCTTTGCATCAAGTTCACTCTCTCTTTCTTTCTCACTTTTTTTGTGATGACTTTTGGTTGGTATTTTACATTTCTAATTACCCTGTACTTGGTTGCGAACTTTCTTGACCTCATCCTCCATTTTGTGTCCACGCTTTTCAGGTACTGATACTTGTGCATTTTAGCCACTCATTTATTTTCATTCTTGTTCCCGAGTCTTTCTTCAAAACTAATTTTGCTCTGCGCTTCTCTGCCTTCAAAAGAGGTTCAACCCGTGCCCCCTGCACTGCCTCATTTGTAGTTTTACCGTGAGCTCCCAAAGTCAACCGGCCTACCGATCTTTGGTTAAATTCCAACTCCAACAAAATATCCCATTTTATGCACAGAATGGCATTTGTGAACGTGAGCGCTGGAACCATTGCCCCTTTCCGGATTCCACTCATCGCCTCATACTTACTGTGGCCCCAAAATGCTGTTTCATTATTGCTGAATTTCGCTTCCCGTTTATTTTCAGATTATCTTCGTGGGTGCTTGAGTAAGTCTTTCTTTCGTTTATATATACGCCGAGGTATTTATATTGCTTGACTAAGGGTACGACTTGCTGTTGAATTGACACCACGTAATTACTCGTATCTTCATTAAATATCATAATTCCCGATTTCTCTGTGCTAAACTTAAGGCCTAGATTTGTCGCTGCGTTGCCACAGATATTCGCAAGCGTCTGCAAATCTCTTGCATGTCCGCTAGTAGCTGTATGTTGTCCGCATACATCAGTCCGGGAACCTCCTGTTGCACCATTTGCCCATTATGCATGTAGAATAAATCGAACCCTAATTCACTTTTTTCAAGTGTTTCTATGCCCTTAACATAAAGCATGAACAACAATGGAGACAGATGGACATCCTTGCTTCAGTCCTTGGTGAATTCCCACCACTTCATTACCTGTTCGACCTTCCCGTACCACTATTACTCGGTTGTCTCTATATATCTCCCTCAGCAGCTCCACGAAATCGTCATCTATGCCTTCGTGCTTAAGAATATCCCATAACAATTCCCTGTCTACGTTGTCATAGGCTCCATTAATATCGAGAAATGCTGTCGATAGAGGTCTATTCTGAGCTGCTCAAACCTCTATTCACTGAGTTAGTACAAACATATTAAGCGTCTGCCTGGTCTGAACCCATTCACTAGTTGCCCAAGTACATCATTTTTATCCACCCACTTCGACAATTCTAATTTGATCGCTTGCATTCTATATATTACCAACGTTACTGTAACTGGCCTTAACTTTATCACCTTTGCCTTTGTAGATGCGGTTCACCTTGCTTTCACGCCATCCAACCGGAATTTTGTTCGTTCTAATGACTTAGCTATACGCTAAGCCTGCTATATGACATTGCTTAGCAGTGCCTTGCTCTTTGAACAGAGATTTTTGATTCGATGTATTGCGATTTCATCGAGTCCTCGTTCCGTGTTATTAAGGTCAGTTTCTTCTGCCTTTTCCAGCAAAAGCTATCTATGCTAAATTTTGATCTCTCAGGCTGCCCTGTTCTTGCTGGATGTATTTGAGTCTGAACTACGCTTTCTTTCGTGCCGAAGTTATCCCTAATAACGTCTGTGATGTACTGCAGTGCATCGTCTCCTTCGAAGATGTTAGTCTCTTCATCACTTATGGCCGTTTGCGAATTTTCATTAGGAGCTCGAGTGCTCTTATATGGTTCCAGAATTTTTTTTGGGCGCCTTTGTCTCTTTTGCGAATGTCATGCACCCAACGTTCACTTGCGCATTTCATTTCCTCTTGCACGAGCTTACTCGCCACCTTTTTTTTCTCGGTATTTGTTGCATCTAAGCGCGTATCTTCGTGTAATCCCAACTTCTTGGCTTCTCTATGATCCCTGGACGCCTGCTTACGCTCTTCTATAGCTTGCTTTATTTCCTTGTTCCACCACTGACGGGGTTCCCTCTTTCCAATCCAATTTCTTCTCTGTGTTTTTGCGATCTCCGTTATTTGCTCTTCATTCATTTTTAGAAATTCTGATGCCATTTGTTCGTGTTTTTCGTTAGTATCTCGGAAGGTCGAACAAGTAATGAAGTGGTGGGAATTCACCAAGGCCTGAGGCAAGGATGTCTTCTGTCTTCATGGAGGAAGGAAAATATAGGAAGGAGCATTACGTCACGCAGCCAGCCTTGGCCAGCGCACGCTTCGTGTAGCCAGCAGTGGTGGCCCAACACGGGACTCTTGCGTCAAGGTCACGGAGAATCGAGATGTGCCGAGACCTTGGTTACCCGTAGTTTTTATTCGGTGCGCGCTCGGCCGGGAGCTGCTCACATGCAGGAAGGAAAAATATTTTTCTTGCTTTGTCTTTTTAGATGCGAAGCAGCTTATGGCGGGGGCTTTGTCCGTCCTTCCTTCCGTCCCGCGGCGTCCCACGCCCCCACCGCGCATGTGCGTCCCCTACCCCTCTCTCTCCTCTCCTACGCTCCCCCTTTCTATGCTCTACGAATCCTCTACTCTACGGAGCGGCGCGCACGGCAGGTGGTGCGACAGCTGCATACTCCGTTGGGGGCGCCACGGTAGTTCCGCGGTATGAAAATGGCGGAGCGCGCGCGCCTCATTCTCTCTGCTGTGCAGCGCCGCGATGAGCGCTCGGGCCGCTGCCGCGAAACGGGAGTGGCGACGTGGCGATCCCAAACTTCGGGCTCACGAAGCCGAAAGGAAACGTGAATGGCGGCAAACGGACCCTGAACTCCGGGCTCGAGAAGCCGAATCGAAACGTCAACGTTGAGCGGTGGATCCCGAGGGGGCGTGACAACGCGAAGCCGTATCACAACGCAAACGTCGAGTGGCGGATCAAGCTAACCATCTCCCCGCTGCTTTGCATCCACACATGGTTCCCTTTAGTGGGAGATGGAGTAATTTTCTTTCTTTCTTTTTGTTTATTTCAAGAGTTTCAATTTTTCAAATGGTTTCGAATGGGTATCGAAAAAGAAAAATCAACCGGGAGTACTAAAACCTACCGCGTGCTCTGACGTATCCTCCATGCTTTGACCTTTTCATCACGTGTTGGGCCACCGCAGTCGGCGACAATCGCGTTGCGGTATGCTCTCTCCTATATATATATATATATTTTCCTTCCTCCATGTCTGTCTCCATCGATAGGTGGCGAGAAGCGTGGCGCGCTGGTGCTGGCGAACGCTGAGATTCGTTCCCTCGCTTGCCTCACACCCAGTGGCACATACCCAGTTAACCAAGTTGGCGAGAGATACATTAAATAGCTGCACATACCATTCAAGGCCCAGCTCGCTAATGCATTGGCGTTCATTGAAAAGCGGCACATACCCAGTGCAGTTGTGGCGCAGCTTGCTAAGCGTCGGGTCGCTGCCCTTGTGGAACCGTGGTCACGTGTGTTCCATTCCGCTCACAGTTGCAGACACGTAAGGCATTTTTGTCGTCGTTGTAGAGCGGAACATTGCCTGTGGCACATACACAGTTACCCAAGTTGGCGAGAGATACATTAAATAGCTGCACATACCATTCAAGTGCATTGGCGTTCATTGAAAAGCGGCACATACCCAGTGAAGTTGTGGCGCAGTCTGCTAAAGCGTCGGGTTGCTGCCCTTGTGGAACCGTAGTCACGTGGGTTCCATTCCGCTCACAGTTGCAGACACGTAAGGCATTTTGTCGTCGTTGTAGAGCGGAACATTGCCTGTGGCACATACACAGTTACCCAAGTTGGCGAGAGATACATTAAATAGCTGCACATACCATTCAAGTGCATTGGCGTTCATTGAAAAGCGGCACATACCCAGTGAAGTTGTGGCGCAGGCTGCTAAAGCGTCGGGTCGCTGCCCTTGTGGAACCGTAGTCACGTGGGTTCCATTCCGCTCACAGTTGCAGACACGTAAGGCATTTTGTCGTCGTTGTAGAGCGGAACATTCCCAGTGGCACATACCCAGTTACCAAGTTAGCGAGAGGTACATTAAATAGCTGCACATATCATTCAAGGCCCAGCTCGCTAATGCATTGGCGTTCATTGAAAAGCGGCACATACCCAGTGCAGTTGTGGCGCAGCCTGCTAAAGCGTCGGGTCGCTGCCCTTGTGGAACCGTGGTCACGTGTGTTCCATTCCGCTCACAGTTGCAGACACGTAAGGCATTTTTGTCGTCGTTGTAGAGCGGAACATTGCCTGTGGCACATACACAGTTACCCAAGTTGGCGAGAGATACATTAAATAGCTGCACATACCATTCAAGTGCATTGGCGTTCATTGAAAAGCGGCACATACCCAGTGAAGTTGTGGCGCAGGTTGCTAAAGCGTCGGGTCGCTGCCCTTGTGGAACCGTAGTCACGTGGGTTCCATTCCGCTCACAGTTGCAGACACGTAAGGCATTTTGTCGTCGTTGTAGAGCGGAACATTCCCAGTGGCACATACCCAGTTACCCAAGTTGGCGAGAGATACATTAAATAGCTGCACATACCATTCAAGTGCATTGGCGTTCATTGAAAAGCGGCACATACGCAGTGAAGTTGTGGCGCAGGCTGCTAAAGCGTCGGGTCGCTGCCCTTGTGGAACCGTAGTCACGTGGGTTCCATTCCGCTCACAGTTGCAGACACGTAAGGCATTTTGTCGTCGTTGTAGAGCGGAACATTCCCAGTGGCACATACCCAGTTACCCAAGTTGGCGAGAGATACATTAAATAGCTGCACATACCATTCAAGTGCATTGGCGTTCATTGAAAAGCGGCACATACCCAGTGAAGTTGTGGCGCAGGCTGCAAAAGCGTCGGGTCGCTGCCCTTGTGGAACCGTAGTCACGTGGGTTCCATTCCGCTCACAGTTGCAGACACGTAAGGCATTTTGTCGTCGTTGTAGAGCGGAACATTCCCAGTGGCACATACCCAGTTACCAAGTTAGCGAGAGGTACATTAAATAGCTGCACATATCATTCAAGGCCCAGCTCGCTAATGCATTGGCGTTCATTGAAAAGCGGCACATACCCAGTGCAGTTGTGGCGCAGCCTGCTAAAGCGTCGGGTCGCTGCCCTTGTGGAACCGTAGTGACGTGGGTTCCATTCCGCTCATAGTTGCAGATACGTAAGGCATTTTTGTCGTCGTTGTAGAGCAGAACATTCCCAGTGGCTCATACCCAGTTACCCAAGTTGGCGAGAGATACATTAAATAGCTGCACATACCATTCAAGTGCATTGGCGTTCATTGAAAAGCGGCACATACGCAGTGAAGTTGTGCCGCAGCCTGTTTAAGTGTCGGGTCGCTGCTCTTGTGGAACCTTAGTCACGTGGATTCCATTCCGCTCACAGTTGCAGACACGTAGAGCATTTTTGTCGTCGTTGTAGAGCGGAACATTCCCAGTGGCACATACCCAGTTACCTAGTTGGCGAGAGATACATTAAATTGCTGCACATACCATTCAAGTGCATTGGCGTTCATTGAAAAGCGGCACATACCCAGTGAAGTTGTGGCGCAGCCTGCTAAAGCGTCGGGTCGCTGCCCTTGTGGAACCGTAGTCACGTGGGTTCCATTCCGCTCACAGTTGCAGACACGTAATGCATTTTGTCGTCGTTGTAGAGCGGAACATTCCCAGTGGCACATACCCAGTTACCAAGTTGGCCAGAGATACATTAAATAGCTGCACATACCATTCAAGGCCCAGCTCGCTAATGCATTGGCGTTCATTGAAAAGCGGCACATACCCAGTGCAGTTGTGGCGCAGCCTGCTAAAGCGTCGGGTCGCTGCCCTTGTGGAACCGTAGTCACGTGGGTTCCATTCCGCTCACAGTTGCAGACACGTAAGGCATTTTGTCGTCGTTGTAGAGCGGAACATTCCCAGTGGCACATACCCAGTTACCAAGTTGGCGAGAGATACATTAAATAGCTGCACATACCATTCAAGGCCCAGCTCGGTAATGCATTGGCGTTCATTGATAAGCGGCACATACCCAGTGTAGTTGTGACGCAGCCTGCTAAAGCGTCGGGTCGCTGCCCTTGTGGAACCGTAGTCACGTGGGTTCCATTCCGCTCACAGTTGCAGATACGTAAGGCATTTTTGCCGTCGTTGTAGAGCGGAACATTCCCAGTGGCACATGCCCAGTTACCCAAGTTGGCGAGAGATACATTAAATAGCTGCACATACCATTCAAGTGCATTGGCGATCATTGAAAAGTGGCACATACCCAGTGCAGTTGTGGCGCAGCCTGCTAAAGCGTCAGGTGGCTGCCCTTGTGGAACCGTAGTCACGTGGGTTCCATTCCGCTCACAGTTGCAGACACGTAAGGCATTTTTGCCGTCGTTGTAGAGCGGAACATTCCCAGTGGCACATGCTCAGTTACCCAAGTTAGCGAGAGATACATTAAATAGCTGCACATACCATTCAAGTGCATTGGCGTTCATTGAAAAGCGGCACATACCCAGTGAAGTTGTGGCGCAGCCTGCTAAAGCGTCGGGTCGCTGCCCTTGTGGAACCGTAGTCACGTGGGTTCCATTCCGCTCACAGTTGCAGACACGTAAGGCATTTTTGTCGTCGTTGTAGAGCGGAACATTGCCTGTGGCACATACCCAGTTACCCAAGTTGGCGAGAGATACATTAAATAGCTGCACATACCATTCAAGGCCCAGCTCGCTAATGCATTGACGTTCATTGAAAAGCGGCACATACCCAGTGAAGTTGTGGCGCAGTCGGCTAAAGCGTCGGGTCGCTGCCCTTGTGGAACCGTAGTCACGTGGGTTCCATTCCGCTCACAGTTGCAGACACGTAAGGCATTTTGTCGTCGTTGTAGAGCGGAACTTTCCCAGTGGCACATACCCAGTTACCAAGTTGGCGAGAGTACATTAAATAGCTGCACATACCATTCAAGGCCCAGCTCGGTAATGCATTGGCGTTCATTGAAAAGTGGCACATACCCAGTGCAGTTGTGGCGCAGCCTGCTAAAGCGTCGGGTCGCTGCCCTTGTGGAACCGTAGTCACGTGGGTTCCATTCCGCTCACAGTTGCAGATACGTAAGGCATTTTTGCCGTCGTTGTAGAGCGGAACATTCCCAGTGGCACATGCCCAGTTACCCAAGTTGGCGAGAGATACATTAAATAGCTGCACATACCATTCAAGTGCATTGGCGTTCATTGAAAAGCGGCACATACCCAGTGAAGTTGTGGCGCAGCCTGCTAAAGCGTCGGGTCGCTGCCCTTGTGGAACCGTAGTCACGTGGGTTCCATTCCGCTCACAGTTGCAGACACGTAAGGCATTTTGTCGTCGTTGTAGAGCGGAACATTCCCAGTGGCACATACCCAGTTACCAAGTTGGCCGAGAGATACATTAAATAGCTGCACATACCATTCAAGGCCCAGCTCGCTAATGCATTGGCGTTCATTGAAAAGCGGCACATACCCAGTGCAGTTGTGGCGCAGCCTGCTAAAGCGTCGGGTCGCTGCCCTTGTGGAACCGTAGTCACGTGGGTTCCATTCCGCTCACAGTTGCAGACACGTAAGGCATTTTGTCGTCGTTGTAGAGCGGAACATTCCCAGTGGCACATACCCAGTTACCAAGTTGGCCAGAGATACATTAAATAGCTGCACATACCATTCAAGGCCCAGCTCGCTAATGCATTGGCGTTCATTGAAAAGCGGCACATACCCAGTGCAGTTGTGGCGCAGCCTGCTAAAGCGTCGGGTCGCTGCCCTTGTGGAACCGTGGTCACGTGGGTTCCATTCCGCTCACAGTTGCAGACACGTAAGGCATTTTTGTCGTCGTTGTAGAGCGGAACATTCCCAGTGGCACATACCCAGTTACCCAAGTTGGCGAGAGATACATTAAATAGCTGCACATACCATTCAAGTGCATTGGCGTTCATTGAAAAGCGGCACATACCCAGTGCAGTTGTGGCGCAGCCTGCTAAAGCGTCAGGGTCGCTGCCCTTGTGGAACCGTAGTCACGTGGGTTCCATTCCGCTCACAGTTGCAGACACGTAAGGCATTTTTGCCGTCGTTGTAGAGCGGAACATTCCCAGTGGCACATGCCCAGTTACCCAAGTTAGCGAGAGATACATTAAATAGCTGCACATACCATTCAAGTGCATTGGCGTTCATTGAAAAGCGGCACATACCCAGTGAAGTTGTGGCGCAGCCTGCTAAAGCGTCGGGTCGCTGCCCTTGTGGAACCGTAGTCACGTGGGTTCCATTCCGCTCACAGTTGCAGACACGTAAGGCATTTTTGTCGTCGTTGTAAAGCGGAACATTGCCTGTGGCACATACCCAGTTACCCAAGTTGGCGAGAGATACATTAAATAGCTGCACATACCATTCAAGTGCATTGGCGTTCATTGAAAAGCGGCACATACCCAGTGAAGTTGTGGCGCAGTCTGCTAAAGCGTCGGGTCGCTGCCCTTGTGGAACCGTAGTCACGTGGGTTCCATTCCGCTCACAGTTGCAGACACGTAAGGCATTTTTGTCGTCGTTGTAGAGCGGAACATTCCCAGTGGCACATACCCAGTTACCAAGTTGGCGTGAGGTACATTAAATAGCTGCACATATCATTCAAGGCCCAGCTCGCTAATGCATTGGCGTTCATTGAAAAGCGGCACATACCCAGTGCAGTTGTGGCGCAGCCTGCTAAAGCGTCGGGTCGCTGCCCTTGTGGAACCGTGGTGACGTGGGTTCCATTCCGCTCATAGTTGCAGATACGTAAGGCATTTTTGTCGTCGTTGTAGAGCGGAACATTCCCAGTGGCTCATACCCAGTTACCAAGTTGGCGAGAGATACATTGAATAGCTGCACATCATTCAAGGCCCAGCTCGCTAATGCATTGGCGTTCATTGAAAAGCGGCACATACCCAGTGCAGTTGTGGCGCAGTCTGCTAAAGCGTCGGGTCGCTGCCCTTGTGGAACCGTAGTGACGTGGGTTCCATTCCGCTCATAGTTGCAGATACGTAAGGCATTTTTGTCGTCGTTGTAGAGCGGAACATTCCCAGTGGCACATACCCAGTTACCAAGTTGGCGAGAGGTACATTAAATAGCTGCACATATCATTCAAGGCCCAGCTCGCTAATGCATTGGCGTTCATTGAAAAGCGGCACATACCCAGTGAAGTTGTGGCGCAGCCTGCTAAAGCGTCGGGTCGCTGCCCTTGTGGAACCGTAGTCACGTGGGTTCCATTCCGCTCACAGTTGCAGACACGTAAGGCATTTTTGCGTCGTTGTAGAGCGGAACATTCCCAGTGGCACATACCCAGTTACCCAAGTTGGCGAGAGATACATTAAATAGCTGCACATACCATTCAAGTGCATTGGCGTTCATTGAAAAGCGGCACATACCCAGTGAAGTTGTGGCGCAGCCTGCTAAAGCGTCGGGTCGCTGCCCTTGTGGAACCGTAGTCACGTGGGTTCCATTCCGCTCACAGTTGCAGACACGTAAGGCATTTTTGTCGTCGTTGTAGAGCGGAACATTCCCAGTGGCACATACCCAGTTACCTAGTTGGCGAGAGATACATTAAATAGCTGCACATACCATTCAAGGCCCAGCTCGGTAATGCATTGGCGTTCATTGAAAAGCGGCACATACCCAGTGCAGTTGTGACGCAGCCTGCTAAAGCGTCGGGTCGCTGCCCTTGTGGAACCGTAGTCACGTGGGTTCCATTCCGCTCACAGTTGCAGGTACGTAAGGCATTTTTGTCGTCGTTGTAGAGCGGAACATTCCCAGTGGCACATACGCAGTTACCTAGTTGGCGAGAGATACATTAAATAGCTGCACATACCATTCAAGGCCCAGCTCGGTAATGCATTGGCGTTCATTGAAAAGCGGCACATACCCAGTGCAGTTGTGACGCAGCCTGCTAAAGCGTCGGGTCGCTGCCCTTGTGGAACCGTAGTCACGTGGGTTCCATTGCGCTCACAGTTGCAGACACGTAAGGCATTTTTGTCGTTGTAGAGCGGAACATTCCCAGTGGCACATACCCAGTTACCTAGTTGGCGAGAGATACATTAAATAGCTGCACATACCATTCAAGGCCCAGCTCGGTAATGCATTGGCGTTCATTGAAAAGCGGCACATACCCAGTGCAGTTGTGGCGCAGCCTGCTAAGCGTCGGGTCGCTGCCCTTGTGGAACCGTAGTCACGTGGGTTCCATTCCGCTCACAGTTGCAGATACGTAAGGCATTTTTGTCGTCGTTGTAGAGCGGAACATTCCCAGTGGCACAA